>NW_024752279.1:0-237500 GCF_018991925.1 Homarus americanus
GCATTCTGAACAAGGTAATGGAGAATAATATCCAACAAGAAAACATAAGTTGGGGGTGTTGTGCTTTTGACTGACTGTTCTGCTCCTATTGGCTGCCAACAATTTGGCGGGTAAAAAGATAGTCCACCAATCACGAAGTTAAGTAAGGGACTTTTGGTAGAATTTAATATTGCGACACGTCGGACAAGCATGCCATAGGGCCTGGGAGGCATCTGGGAACTCTGTTGTCCTTGTGAGAGCCCCTAGAATTTGCACCGTCCCTGGCACGGCCCTGGGGCGCTCTGTCCCTGGGAGGAGCCCATGGTTGCTGTAGTTTGGCACTATTTGAGGCTCTGGAAGAAGCAACGTTCAGTGAATACACCCCCGCCCATCACATTTCCAGTATAATGTAGTTCTGAACAAGGTAATGGAGAATAATCCAACAGGAAAAACATAGGGCTGAATTATTTGTGCTGACTGACTGTTCTCTGCTCCTAATGGCTGTAATTTGGCGGGTTAAAAGAATGATCCGCAATCACAGCTAAGTAGGGCTATTTGGGGAAATATGTAACTGTTATGACACATGAGCAATCATGCCATAGGGCCTGGGGTCCAGCGCCCTCCCTGGAAGGGCCTGCTGGTCTAGCTCCACTGTCCTGGCCAGCCCCTCAGAACCTTTCGTCCACTGGACGGCCCCTGGTTGCAGTAGTTTTTTACTCTATTTAGAGCTCTGGGAAGCAACGTTCGTGGAGCCGCGCCCATCATTTCAGTATAATGCGCACATTCTGAACAAAGGTAATGGAGAATAATATCAACAGGGAAAACATAAGCTGGGGTGTTGTAGCGACTGACTGTTCTCTGCTCCTGTGTGACAATTTGGCGGAGTTAATTGAATGATCCGCAATCACAGTTAAATGGGGACTTTTGGAAGAATGTAATATTTATGACACGTCGGACAAGCATGCTGTGGGGCCTGGGAGGCACCTGGGGCTCTGTTGACCGCTAGCTGAGAGCCCTAGGGTTGCCACCAAATGCAGCCCCTGGGGAGCGCTCAAACCCTGGAGCCCATGGTTGCTGTAGTTTGGCACTATTTAGAGAGCTCTGGGAGAAGCAACGTTCAGTGAATACTTTACGCCCATCATTTCAGTATGTCGCATTCTGAAAAAGAGGTATGGAGAATAATATCAACAGGAAAACATAAAGTTGGGGTGTTGTGCTATTTGACTGTTCTCTGCTCTGTGGCCCAGCAATTTGTGGAGTTAAAAGAATAGTCCTGTCACAGCTAAGTAAGGGACTGTTGGAAATAGCAATATTTGCGACACACTGGTATGTACTATAGGGCGACTGGGGTCAGCGCCGCCTCCCTGGAAGGCCACTGGTAGCTCCACTGTCCCTATTTGACTTATCAGAACCTTGCTCCGTCCTAGGACGGCCTAGTTCTGATAGTTATTACTCTATTTAGAGCTCTGGGAAGCAGCGTTCAGTGAATACACCCCCGCCCATCACATTTCAGTATAATCGCATTCTGAACAAAATTGTGGGTATAATATCCAACAGGAAAACATAAGCCGGTGTTGTGCTGACTGACTGTTCTCTGCTCTATTGGCTACAATTTGGCGGGTTAATTGAATAGTCCACCAATCACAGTTAAATGAGGGACTTTTGGAAAATGTAATTTATGACCGTCGGACCTGGCATGCCATAGGGCCCTGGGAGGCACCTGGGAACTCTGTTGTCCTTGTGAGAGCCCCTAGGGTTGCCACCGTCCCTAACACGGCCCCTGGGAGCGCTCATGTCTTGGGAGGCCCATAGTTTGCTGTAGTTTTTGGCACTATTTGTTCTGGGGAGAAAGCAACGTTCAGTGAATGCACCCCCGCCATCACATTTCCAATGTAATGGCATTCTGAAAAAGGTAATGGAGAATAATATCAACAGGAAAGCATAAGACCCAAGTGTGTTGTGCTGACGGCTGTTCTCTGCTCCTATTGGCTGTAATTTGGCGGGTTAAAAAGAATAGTCACCAATCACAGCTAAATGAGGACTGTTGGAAATATGTAATATTGCGACACATAAACAATAATCATGCCATAGGGCCCCTGGGGTCAGCGCCACTCCTGGAAGGGCTGCTCTGGTAGTTCACTGTCCCTGGCGGCCCCTCAGGAACGCTCCCGTCCTTAAGGGGCAGCCCTGGTAACAATGGTTTTTACTCTATTTAGAGCTCTGGGAGAAGCAACGTTCAGTGAATACACGCATACTTCCATCACATTTCCAGTATAATCGCATTTCTGAACAAAATGAGTATAATATCGAACAAGAAATCATAAAGCTGGGTGTTGTGCTGACTAAACTGTTCCTCTGCTCCTTGGCTTACAATTTGGCAGGTTAATTGAATAGTCCACAATCACAGTTAAGTAAGGGACTTTGGAAAAGAATGTAATATTTATGACGTCAGACAAGCATGCCATAGGAGCCCTGGGAGGCACCTGGGAACTCTGTTGTCCTTGTGAGAGCCCCTAGGGTTGCCACCGTCCCTGGCACGGCTCCTGGGGCGCTCACGTCCCTGTGAGAACCCCATAGTTTGCTGTAGTTTTGGCACCTATTTAGAGCTCTGGGGCTTCGCGTTCATTGAATACACCCCGCCCATCACATTTCAGTATAATCCCATTCTGAACAAGGTAATGGAGAATAATATCCAACAAGGGAAAACATAAGTTAGGGTGTGTGCTGGCTGGCTATTCTACTGCTCCTATTGGCTGTAATTTGGCGGAGTTAAAAAGAATGAGTCCACCAATCACAGTTAAGTAAGGGACTATTGGAAATATAATATTTATGACTGCAAACAATCTGCCATAGGGCCTGGGGTCAGCGCCCTCCCTGGAAGGAGCCTGCTGAAATAGCTCCACCTGTCCCTGGCCCGGCCCCTCAGAACAACTCCGTCCCTAGAGGTTGACTGGATTCTGACTAGTTTTACTCTATTTAGAGCTCTGGGAGAAGCAACGTTCAGTAGAATACACGCCATATCCACATTTTCAGTATAATCGTATTCTGAACAAGGTAATGAAATAATATCAACAGGAAAGAAGCTTATAAGTTGGGGTGTTGTGCTGACTGATAATTTCTCAATATAATAATTCTTCTTTGAGCTCTTCTTATGACACATAGGCAATCATGCCATAGGGCCCTGGTCAGCGCCTTCCCTCCCTGGAAAGGGCCTGCAAATAGCTCACCTGTCCTGGCCCAGCCCCTCAGGACAACTCCGTCCTAGGACGGCCCTGGTTGCAATGGTTTTACTCTGGCCCCAGAGCTCTGGGAGAAACGTTCAGTGAATACACCGCCGCCCATCACATTTCAGTATAATGCCATTCCTGAACAGGTAATGAAGAATAATATCCAACAGGAAAACATAAGTTGGGGAATGTGCTTTGTTATTGTTCTCTGTCCTATTGGCTGTAATTTGGCGGGTAAAAGAATAGTCCACAATCCACAGTTAAATAAGGGACTTTTGAGTAGAATTTGTATTTATGACACGTGGGACAAGCATACCATAGGTCCCTGGGAGGGCACCTGGGAACTCTGTTGTCCTTGTGAGAGCCCCTAGGGTTGCCACCGTCCCTGGCACGGCCCCTGGGAGCGCTCACGTCCCTGGGAGGGCCCATGGTTGCTGTAGTTTTGGCACTATTTAGAGCTCTGGAAGAAGCAACGTTCAGTGAATACACCCCTTATCACATTTCCAGTATAATCGCATTCTGAACAAGGTAATGGAGAATAATATCCAACAGGAAAACATAAGTTAGGGTGTTGTGCTGACTGACTGTTCTCTGCTCCTATTGGCTGTAATTTGGCGGGTTAAAAGAATAGTCCACCAATCACAGCTAAGTAAGGGACTGTTGGAAATATGTAATATTTATGACACATAGGCAATCATGCCATAGGGCCCCTGGGGTCAGCGCCCTCCCTGGAAGGGCTGCTGGTAGCTCCACTGTCCCTGGCCCGGCCTCTCGGAACGCTCACGTCCCTAGGACGGCTCTGGTTGCAGTAGTTTTTACTCTATTTAGAGCTCTGGGAGAAGCAACGTTCAGTGAATACACCGCCGCCCATCACATTTCCAGTATAATCGCATTCTGAACAAGGTAATGGAGAATAATATCCAACAGGAAAACATAAGCTGGGGTGTTGTGCTGACTGACTGTTCTCTGCTCCTATTGGCTACAATTTGGCGGGTTAATTGAATAGTCCACCAATCACAGTTAAGTAAGGGACTTTGGAAGAATGTAATATTTATGACACGTCGACAAGCATACCATAGGTCCCTGGGAGGGCACCTGGGAACTCTGTTGTCCTTGTGAGAGCCCCTAGGGTTGCCACCGTCCCTGGCACGGCCCCTGGGAGCGCTCACGTCCCTGGGAGGGCCCATGGTTGCTGTAGTTTAACACTGGCCCCAGGAAGCTCTGGGGAGAAACAACGTTCGATGAATACTTCCCGCCCATCATTTCAGTATAATACTGCTTTCTGAAAGAGTAATGGAGAATAATATCCAGCAGGAAAACATAAGTTGGGGTGTTGGTGCTGACTGACTGTTCTCTATCTATTGGCGGATTTCAAAAATGAATCCACCAATCTGTGCAGTAAAGGACTGTTGGAAATATAATAATATTTATGACACATAAGGCAGAAATGCCATACTTCGGGCCCCTAGGTCAGCGCCCACTCTCCTGGAAGGGCTGGCTGGTAGCTCCACTGTCCCTGGCCCGGCCCCTCGGAACGCTCCCGTCCCTAGGACGGCCCTGGTTGCAGTAGTTTTTACTCTATTTAGAGCTCTGGGAGAAGCAACGTTCAGTGAATACACCGCCGCCCATCACATTTCCAGTATAATCGCATTCTGAACAAGGTAATGGAGTATAATATCCAACAGGAAAACATAAGCTGGGGTGTTGTGCTGACTGACTGTTCTCTGCTCCTATTGGCTACAATTTGGCGGGTTAATTGAATAGTCCACCAATCACAGTTAAGTAAGGGACTTTGGAAGAATGTAATATTTATGACACGTCGGACAAGCATGCCATAGGGCCCTGGGAGGGCACCTGGGAACTCTGTTGTCCTTGTGAGAGCCCCTAGGGTTGCCACCGTCCCTGGCACGGCCCCTGGGAGCGCTCACGTCCCTGGGAGGGCCCATGGTTGCTGTAGTTTTGGCACTATTTAGAGCTCTGGGAGAAGCAACGTTCAGTGAATACACCCCCGCCCATCACATTTCCAGTATAATCGCATTCTGAACAAGGTAATGGAGAATAATATCCAACAGGAAAACATAAGTTGGGGTGTTGTGCTGACTGACTGTTCTCTGCTCCTATTGGCTGTAATTTGGCGGGTTAAAAGAATAGTCCACCAATCACAGCTAAGTAAGGGACTGTTGGAAATATGTAATATTTATGACACATAGGCAATCATGCCATAGGGCCCCTGGGGTCAGCGCCCTCCCTGGAAGGGCTGCTGGTAGCTCCACTGTCCCTGGCCCGGCCCCTCGGAACGCTCCCGTCCCTAGGACGGCCCTGGTTGCAGTAGTTTTTACTCTATTTAGAGCTCTGGGAGAAGCAACGTTCAGTGAATACACCGCCGCCCATCACATTTCCAGTATAATCGCATTCTGAACAAGGTAATGGAGAATAATATCCAACAGGAAAACATAAGCTGGGGTGTTGTGCTGACTGACTGTTCTCTGCTCCTATTGGCTACAATTTGGCGGGTTAATTGAATAGTCCACCAATCACAGTTAAGTAAGGGACTTTGGAAGAATGTAATATTTATGACACGTCGGACAAGCATGCCATAGGGCCCTGGGAGGGCACCTGGGAACTCTGTTGTCCTTGTGAGAGCCCCTAGGGTTGCCACCGTCCCTGGCACGGCCCCTGGGAGCGCTCACGTCCCTGGGAGGGCCCATGGTTGCTGTAGTTTTGGCACTATTTAGAGCTCTGGAAGAAGCAACGTTCAGTGAATACACCCCCGCCCATCACATTTCCAGTATAATCGCATTCTGAACAAGGTAATGGAGAATAATATCCAACAGGAAAACATAAGTTAGGGTGTTGTGCTGACTGACTGTTCTCTGCTCCTATTGGCTGTAATTTGGCGGGTTAAAAGAATAGTCCACCAATCACAGCTAAGTAAGGGACTGTTGGAAATATGTAATATTTATGACACATAGGCAATCATGCCATAGGGCCCCTGGGGTCAGCGCCCTCCCTGGAAGGGCTGCTGGTAGCTCCACTGTCCCTGGCCCGGCCCCTCGGAACGCTCCCGTCCCTAGGACGGCCCTGGTTGCAGTAGTTTTTACTCTATTTAGAGCTCTGGGAGAAGCAACGTTCAGTGAATACACCGCCGCCCATCACATTTCCAGTATAATCGTATTCTGAACAAGGTAATGGAGAATAATATCCAACAGGAAAACATAAGTTGGGGTGTTGTGCTGACTGACTGTTCTCTGCTCCTATTGGCTGTAATTTGGCGGGTTAAAATAACAGTCCACCAATCACAGCTAAGTAAGGGACTGTTGGAAATATGTAATATTTATGACACATAGGCAATCATGCCATAGGGCCCCTGGGGTCAGCGCCCTCCCTGGAAGGGCTGCTGGTAGCTCCACTGTCCCTGGCCCGGCCCCTCGGAACGCTCCCGTCCCTAGGACGGCCCTGGTTGCAGTAGTTTTTACTCTATTTAGAGCTCTGGGAGAAGCAACGTTCAGTGAATACACCGCCGCCCATCACATTTCCAGTATAATCGCATTCTGAACAAGGTAATGGAGAATAATATCCAACAGGAAAACATAAGTTGGGGTGTTGTGCTGACTGACTGTTCTCTGCTCCTATTGGCTGTAATTTGACGGGTAAAAAGAATAGTCCACCAATCACAGTTAAGTAAGGGACTTTTGGTAGAATTTAATATTTATGACACGTCGGACAAGCATACCATAGGGCCCTGGGAGGGCACCTACCATAGGGCCCTGGGAGGGCACCTGGGAACTCTGTTGTCCTTGTGAGAGCCCCTAGGGTTGCCACCGTCCCTGGCACGGCCCCTGGGAGCGCTCACGTCCCTGGGAGGGCCCATGGTTGCTGTAGTTTTGGCACTATTTAGAGCTCTGGGAGAAGCAACGTTCAGTGAATACACCCCCGCCCATCACATTTCCAGTATAATCGCATTCTGAACAAGGTAATGGAGAATAATATCCATCAGGAAAACATAAGTTGGGGTGTTGTGCTGACTGACTGTTCTCTGCTCCTATTGGCTGTAATTTGGCGGGTTAAAAGAATAGTCCACCAATCACAGCTAAGTAAGGGACTGTTGGAAATATGTATGTTATGACACATGAAGCAATCATGCCATAGGGCCCCTGGTCAGCGCCCTCCCCTGAAGGGCTGCTGTTAGCTCTGTCAGCCTCCAGGAACTCCGTCCCTAAGACGGCCTGGTTACCAGTAGTTTTTTCTATTTAGAGCTCTGGGAGAAGCAACGTTCAGTGAATACACCGCCGCCCATCACATTTCCAGTATAATCGCATTCTGAACAAGGTAATGGAGAATAATATCCAACAGGAAAACATAAGCTGGGGTGTTGTGCTGACTGACTGTTCTCTGCTCTATTGGCTACAATTTGGCGGGTTAATTGAATAGTCCACCAATCACAGTTAAGTAAGGGACTTTGGAAGAATGTAATATTTATGACACGTCGGACAAGCATACCATAGGGCCCTGGGAGGGCACCTGGGAACTCTGTTGTCCTTGTGAGAGCCCCTAGGGTTGCCACCGTCCCTGGCACGGCCCCTGGGAGCGCTCACGTCCCTGGGAGGGCCCATGGTTGCTGTAGTTTTGGCACTATTTAGAGCTCTGGGAGAAGCAACGTTCAGTGAATGCACCCCCGCCCATCACATTTCCAGTATAATCGCATTCTGAAGAGGTAATGGAGAATAATATCCAACAGGAAAACATAAGTTGGGGTGTTGCTGACTGACTGTTCTCTGCTCCTATTGGCGGGTTAAAAGAATAGTCCACCAATCACAGCTAAGTAAGGGACTGTTGGAAATATGTAATATTTATGACACATAGGCAATCATGCCATAGGGCCCCTGGGGTCAGCGCCCTCCCTGGAAGGGCCGCTGGTAGCTCCACTGTCCCTGGCCCGGCCCCTCGGAACGCTCCCGTCCCTAGGACGGCCCTGGTTGCAGTAGTTTTTACTCTATTTAGAGCTCTGGGAGAAGCAACGTTCAGTGAATACACCCCCGCCCATCACATTTCCAGTATAATCGCATTCTGAACAAGGTAATGGAGTATAATATCCAACAGGAAAACATAAGCTGGGGTGTTGTGCTGACTGACTGTTCTCTGCTCCTATTGGCTACAATTTGGCGGGTTAATTGAATAGTCCACCAATCACAGTTAAGTAAGGGACTTTGGAAGAATGTAATATTTATGACACGTCGGACAAGCATGCCATAGGGCCCTGGGAGGGCACCTGGGAACTCTGTTGTCCTTGTGAGAGCCCCTAGGGTTGCCACCGTCCCTGGCACGGCCCCTGGGAGCGCTCACGTCCCTGGGAGGGCCCATGGTTGCTGTAGTTTTGGCACTATTTAGAGCTCTGGGAGAAGCAACGTTCAGTGAATACACCCCCGCCCATCACATTTCCAGTATAATCGCATTCTGAACAAGGTAATGGAGAATAATATCCAACAGGAAAACATAAGTTGGGGTGTTGTGCTGACTGACTGTTCTCTGCTCCTATTGGCTGTAATTTGGCGGGTTAAAAGAATAGTCCACCAATCACAGCTAAGTAAGGGACTGTTGGAAATATGTAATATTTATGACACATAGGCAATCATGCCATAGGGCCCCTGGGGTCAGCGCCCTCCCTGGAAGGGCTGCTGGTAGCTCCACTGTCCCTGGCCCGGCCCCTCGGAACGCTCCCGTCCCTTGGACGGCCCTGGTTGCAGTAGTTTTTACTCTATTTAGAGCTCTGGGAGAAGCAACGTTCAGTGAATACACCGCCGCCCATCACATTTCCAGTATAATCGCATTCTGAACAAGGTAATGGAGTATAATATCGAACAGGAAATCATAAGCTGGGGTGTTGTGCTGACTGACTGTTCTCTGCTCCTATTGGCTACAATTTGGCGGGTTAATTGAATAGTCCACCAATCACAGTTAAGTAAGGGACTTTGGAAGAATGTAATATTTATGACACGTCGGACAAGCATGCCATAGGGCCCTGGGAGGGCACCTGGGAACTCTGTTGTCCTTGTGAGAGCCCCTAGGGTTGCCACCGTCCCTGGCACGGCCCCTGGGAGCGCTCACGTCCCTGGGAGGGCCCATGGTTGCTGTAGTTTTGGCACTATTTAGAGCTCTGGGAGAAGCAACGTTCAGTGAATACACCCCCGCCCATCACATTTCCAGTATAATCGCATTCTGAACAAGGTAATGGAGAATAATATCCAACAGGAAAACATAAGCTGGGGTGTTGTGCTGACTGACTGTTCTGTTCTCCTATTGGCTGTAATTTGGTGGATTTACATATTAGCCCACCAATCACAGCGAAGTAAGGGGTTGCTGGAAGTGTGCAATATGTACCACACCACGACCAAGCAAGCTACAGGGTTCCTGGGAGTGCCCTTGGGAGGGTCGCTGGGGTCCACGCCGCCCACGAAAGGGTCCTAAGGGGCGCCACTGCCCTTGAGAAGGTCCTTGGGAGGGTCCCTGGTGGCTAGTTTCCCCTGAAAGCGTCCCTGGGGGAGCCACCACCTGAGAGGACCACTAGGGAGCGCCGCTTTCCTTGAACGTTTCCATGGAGGCGCCACCGCCTCTTGTAGGGTCGCTGGGGGCACCGCCGCCATCTGAGTGAGCCCAGGTGGTGTCACCACCTCTGGGAGCGCTCCTGTGAACGCTGCCGACCCAAAGCGGGACCCTTGGAACGCCGTCACCCCTGGGGGCGCCACCACCCTGTAGGGCGTCGCTACCCCTGAGAGGGGCCCCTGGGGGTGCCGCCGCTTCTAGGAGGGTCCTTAGAGGCGACGGCGTTCATATGGGTGCCGCCGCCCCTGAAAGGGTCCCTGAGAAGGTCAGTGGGAGCGCCGGTTTCCTTGATGGTGTCCCTGGTGGCACCGCCGCCCCCTGAGTGAGGCCCATGGTGGCGGCACCACCCTTGGAATGGCCTCTTAGGGCGTCGCCGCCCCTGAGAGGGCCCCTGGGAGTGCCGTCGCTCCTGGTAGGATCCCTGTGGGCGCCGCCATCCCTAGGAGGGCCCAGGGGAGTAACAGACCTGTAGGGCCCCTGGTTGAAGTAGTTTTTGCGTTATTTATAACTCTCGGAGAGGTAACGTTAAATAAATACACCACCCATCGCATTTCCGTATCATCGCATTGTGATGAAGATAAGAGAGAATAATACTCAACAGGAAAACTTAAGTTGTGGTGTTTTGTTGACCGCTCTCTACTCCTATAGGTTGTAATTTGGTGGGTTAAAATAATAGACCACCAATGATAATTCAGTAAGGGACTCCTGGGTGTATGTAATATACAGTATATATATATTAAACAAGAACAAGCATGTCATAGGGTCCCTGGGGATCCTTGATAGGGTTCCTGGGGTGGGGAAGCGCCGCCCCTGCGAGGATCACTGGGGGCGTCGCCCTGGGGGCACGCGTGCCCCTGGGAGGGTCAATGGTGGATATGTCGCCCTGGGAGGGTTCCTGGGAAGGCCGCCGTCCCTGGCAGGGACCCTAGGGGCGACGGCGACCCTGGCAGGGCCCCTGAGGGCGCCGCCGCCCCTGAGTGGCTCCCTGGAGACGCCATCACCACTTGCAGGGCTCCTGGTAGCGCCACCCCACATTGATAGGGTCCCTGCAAGAGACCCTGGGGGCTCCACTGTCCCTGGGAGTATGCAAAGGTGCGTCCCAACCCCTGTGAGGGTCCCTGGGGGCTCCACCGACCCTGGCACGGTCCCTGGGAGCGCCGCCACCCTTGAGAGGGTCCTTGTTAGGGTCCCTGGCGGCCCCGCCGTCCTTGAAAGGATCCCTCGGGGCGCCACCCAATCCTGAGAGGACCTTTGGGGGCACCGCCGCCCCTGAGGGCAATGATGTCTTTAAGAGTGTCCTTGGGGGCGTCGTCGCCCATGAGAGGGCCCCTGGGGATTTCGCCACCCCTGTGGGGGTCTGTGGGGTCACCGCCGTCCCTGGAAAGGTCCCTGGGGGTGCCGCCGCCTTTGGGAGGGTCCTTAGGGTCCCATCGCCCCTGATAGGGTCTCTGATGGCTCCACCAATCATGGGAGGGTCCCTGGGGGCACTGCCGCCTTTGAGTGGGTCTTTTGTAGGGTCCCTGGCGACCCCGCCGCCCCTGAAAGGGTCCATGGGGGCGCCACGAACTTTGAGAGGACCCCTGAGGGCGCCATCGCCCCTGTAAGGGTCCCTGAGGGTGCAAATATCCTTGAGAGAGTCCTTGGAGGCATCGTCGCCCCTGAAAGGGCCCCTGGGGGACTTCGCTGCTCCTGTAACGGTCCCGAGGGGCACCGCCGTTCCTGGACATGTCCTTGGGGACGCCGCCGCCCCTGGAAAGGTCCCTGGGGGCGTCGCCGCCCCTGCGAGTGTCCCTGGGATGGTTCCTGGGGACGTCGCTGCACCTGATTATAGTAATGAAATAAATACCCTAAGAAAGATGCCAAGACATGAACACTTTCCCAATGGCAGGAGTAAATATGTATACAATATGTTAATGACAAGGACTAAACCAACAGTTGAAGAAAAGTATCCGCTGTTTAAATGGTCTTTTATTTGAAAAAAATATTACATATAAATATATGGAGCCTCACCAGAGAGGCTTCATGTAGGTGGTGTGCTGATATTTGCTTACAAGAAAAATACTCACAACAATAATGGAAAGGAAGACAAATCTTAGGTTAGATTCGTCTTGTGAGCAAATGTCATGGAACTCATATACAGTTGGTATAATCATGAAATTCTACCTGATCCAAAATAATAAGTATAAGAAAACAATGATCAAGCTAATGTTAGATTACAGCCTTTATTAAAAGCAGGACATGTTATAATATATGGATGATCAAGAGTACAGTATTTTAAAAGAAAAATCATCCACATACTTCACAAATATATTAATACATAATATTCATGTATATATGTAAATTGTAAAATTAAAAAAATATATATTAATTAAGGCAAACTCGTATGTTATGAGAGTACGCAGAGGACTGTACAGGTACTTTGTTTCTGCTAGTATTAGGATTAACTCATTGTCAGTAGAAAGTGCCAGACTGCAGGGATTTTCGCAAACTTATAGGAAACATACCCTTTTTTGCCACTAATGTAAATAAATGGCTAATGAATTCTGAAGAAGCATCAAAGAAACAACCCTTATATTTTGTTTAGATTAGATTAAGGGAGTTATCAGCAGTGATTCATCTTTCCACCCACAGCATAACAATGCCTGTCTTACATTACAAGAACAAACCAACCACTCATAGAGTATGGGTAGCTCATTTCAATGCTGCTGAGAATTACTTCATTTTCTGTAAGTTCTGTTCGGTTTTCCTTACATTACCTACTTTGACATCTTCACTAAACCAGATATGAATAAAATTTTCATTGTATCCTTGTATTACAGACAAATTATATTTCTGTATATACCTGTAAATACTGTAGTCAAATTATTTTTGTATGATGAGCTGTATCTTTATTTACCAAATATATAATAAAACATATGAATATGAAACAGGATATGGTTAATAGATAATTTCTTTGTATAACTATATATTTATTCTGAACTGATGGGAAATGAAACAGCGTCAATTTGGTTATAAATGAAATAAAATTTTATATACCAAAATAACAAAACATAACTCACTACACAGAAATGAATCAAGAAAGAATTTACAAACTCTAAAATATAGAAGAAAAAAAAAGTAAAAATAATCTCAGTATTACTTAACTTTCAATGACAACAAAAGAAAAACAGAACTTGCATGTCAATGAATACACTAAAAGAATCTATTTACAATATCTTTAAGTCTCTGCTGGTGCTATTAAGCTTCTGCTAGTGCACTTAAGTCATCTGCCTTGGCCAAGACCATATGTACTCTACAAAGCAATTTAAGTGAGTTAAGAGTTAGGGATCTTTGAAACTTAAGTCCAACTCCGTTAACCGGAACTCTCCAAGGCCCGGGATTGAAATTGGCTCGAATTTCTCCGAGGCGTATTTTTTGAAAATTCCAGAATCTACATTTTCTCCTGGTCTAAAAGCAAAATCCGAGGATAAAATAATGAATAATTCTGGGAAATTACGGAAAGTCTCCAAATTTTTCTGCTCCGGGTCTGGGAACCAATTCCGAGGTTAGGTTAGTTTAGGCAGCAATTTCCAGAATCTTCCCAGTAACCGGAAAAATTCCACATCATCCATGATACCAAGAATTATTTCTTTGGTTTCGGTGAATGGTGAATAGTCAGCTGTATCTCCACCTGTAAGTGAAAATAAAGGCATTAATATTTAGATAAATTTACAAATTCTGAAACATCTTTATTTATGAAGGTTAATAACTATATATTTTGTCTTAAAATAATAATAAAAAAAAATCCCATGGAAACTCGGATTTTATTTCGGTTTCATAGGTACTGTACTGTACAACACTAAAAAAAAATTAATAGTTTTTTTCTAGTGTAAATTTTTATAAAGATCCCAAAAAACTGTGATCCTTTTTTTGGAGAAATTCATAAAGAAAATTATAGCTCTTCAAAAATTGTAATGTTCTACATTGAAATGTTAACCTAACCAAACCTAAATGGTAAAAATCGGTCAACTTAAAATCCTAACATTCGCTGAATGACCGAAAAGATAATAATACCGTAAATTTATTTTATTTGGGAAGGCATTATTCTTTTTTTTTAATTACGGACATACAAGGCCAATATTCACAATTGATTCTTCCATACTTGTAGAGCAAACATAGAATGGCTGTGTACAGTACTGTATATCAACATTACCATTAAACATATGGAAAGCCTTGATATTTACCATCTATAATGAAAACAAAACTGTCAATGGCAAAGTGAATTATTACTACCACCACACCAAATGTTGCACAAGGGAGTGCTTTATTGCAATGCACAGGGAATTAAAAAAAAACATGAATTTATGTCATCGTATTTTTGTTATTAGTAACAAGTTGTGGTTCAACTGAAACCAATAAGAAACAGTTGATGTGTTAAGACCTGGCACTGGTTACCTATTGCATCTGGACTTGTTAAAATATGAAGTTTAGGCTACTAAGTATTCATACTAATACAATATCTGGTCAATTTATTTCGATATTAAAAATAGGGTTTTCCAATGTATTTTGACGAGTTTCGAACAAATTTGATATTCATTTCCACAGGAAATCAGGTGTTTTTTTAGATAACCCCCCAACCCAACCCAACAATCATAACGGAAAAAGTTGGACAGACAGGAGTACAGTACGTGTGCTGCCATGACAGACAGGAGTACAGTACGTGTGCTGCCATGACAGACAGGAGTACAGTGCGTGTGCTGCCATGACAGACAGGAGTACAGTGCATGTGCTGCCACGAGACAGGAGTACAGTGCGTGTGCTGCCATGACAGACAGGAGTACAGTGCGTGTGCTGCCATGACAGACAGGAGTACAGTGCGTGTGCTGCCATGACGGAACAATTTACAGTACGTGTGCTGCCGCGACAGACGGGTACAGTGCATGTGCTGCCCACGGGAACGGTACAGGCACGTGCTGCCCGACACGGGAGTACAGTGCGTGTGCTGCTTGCGAGACAAGGAGTACAGTGAGTGTGCTGCCATGACAGACAGGAGTACAGTACGTGCTGCCATGACCAGACAGAATTGCAATGCGTGTGCTGCCACGAGGACAGGGTACAGGCACGTGCTGCCACGAGACAGGAAGTACAGTGCGTGTGCTGCCACGAACAGGAAGTACAGTGCATGTGCTGCCGCGACAGACAGGGCACAGAGCGTGTCTGCCGCGAGCAGACAGAGTACAGTGCATGTGCTGCCATGAGACTGGGAGTACAGTGCATGTGCTGCCATGACAGACAGGGTACAGTACATGTGCTGCCACGGGCTCAGGTACAGTGCGTGTGCTGCCGCAGCGAACAGGTACAGTGCGTGTGCTGCCATGGCCAGACAGGAATTGCAGTGCGTGTGCTGCCATGACAGACAGAGATTACAGTGCATGTGCTGCTGACAGACAGGAGTACAGTGCATGTGCTGCCCACGAGACAGGAGTACAGTGCGTGTGCTGCCACTGACGAACAGGGTACCAGTGCGTGTGCTGCCGCGGCAGACAGGGTACAGTGCGTGTGCTGCCATGACGGAGCAGGAGTACAGTGCATGTGCTGCCACGAGACAGGAGTACAGAGCACGTGCTGCCACGAGACAAGGAGTACAGTGCGTGTGCTGCCCTGAACAAGGAGTACAGTGCGTGTGTTGCCATGACAGACAGGAGTACAGTGCATGTGCTGCCATGACAGACAGGAGTACAGTGCGTGTGCTGCCACGAGACAGGAGTACAGTGAGTGTGCTGCCATGATAGACAGGAGTACAGTGCGTGTGTTGCCATGACAGACAGAAGTACAGTGCATGTGCTGCCATGACAGACAGGAGTACAGTGCGTGTGCTGCCACGAGACAGGAGTACAGTGCATGTGCTGCCAGGATAGGCAGGAGGAAAGAGCTCTCCTAAAAAAGTTCATTTCAAAAAGTTCCAGACTTGACGGGTAAATGTGGCGGGAGTTTCGGTGGTGAGCGGTTGGCGGCTTGTGTGCCTTTGTCGCGTATTTGTACCTTTCTCAGAGAGAAGCTTTTAGCCTTTTAGTTGAACTCTTTCAGGGGAGGAACTAAGCCTGCTTGGCTGGGGCTTTAGCAGCAAGTTTTCACTGAAGGGGAGACACTGGATGTTATGCTGTGTGCTGCGGGAGCCGTCTGTGTTGCTGTATCTTGTGGCCTCACCACACTTTCAAGTAAACACTGCATCTCGCAACCACTTCAACATTAGAAATTGCATGTCAATGGCGAATAGTAAAAAATATTCTCATACATTTAAATGTAGTTCAAACCATCAGTATTTGGTTATGGTGTTGACTCCCAGGTACCAATGGTTGCTACCGGGAAATATTCACTCATACTACTACTACTATACTTCTCATACAACTATAACTACTATTACTACTGCAACAAGCCAAAAACTACAAAAAAACAACTACTATTACTACTACTAGTACTACCGCTGCAACCATAACTGCTATTACTACTACTGCCACAAAGCTATCCCTACATTTCCCGTTTAAAACTACCTCAAACTAGTTGCATTAATGCACACTCGGAAAACGGATAGAGTTAAATTAAATGAAGATAGATAGATAGATAGATAGATAGATAGATAGATATTCAGTAAAATCGACATATACGTTAACAATGGCTCAGCGTGTACAAAGACAATGCAGGGAAACAGGAAATTGATTCAACCAGCCAAGGATAGGCTCATGGAAGTCATTCGAAGCTTATCTCCATTACGGGCCGCCCTGACGTGGGAAAGAGATGACCAATGAAATAACAACAAATCCACAAAAATAATAAGACAAGTATTACATTACTTGGGTGGTGAAGACGAGATATTATTAATTCCAGCTTATGTAAATTTAACTCGAAATTATATCAGAGTTACGTTGTTGAGTTTTAGTGTGTTATAAGGACTTTTAGTTTTCGGTAATTACTGACGACATACCATTCGCCGAAAGCAAATTTTAAAACGCCGCAATTTCACTATTTAGGACTGCACACTAATAGTTTGAGAAACGTGTTAAAAAGATGTTATTTCTAAACTAAAGACAACACCAACTTAATCAAAGAAACCTACTTAACCTTACCTAACTTACTATGATATGGTGTAATTTTACGTTTTGTGTAGACGTGAGATACATACCGCTTTATCGCCGCGAGAGAGAATGTAGTGTAGCTAGTGCGAGCCGAGGAGCCTAAATATCTACCAAACGAAGTATTTGCCCAACTGAATATCACATCCAAACTCAGCGATGAAATTATAGTAAGAAAAGTTCCATTAAAACAAATAACGTTACGACGGGTACCTGCCAATATTAACAGGTTTCACTCGTTATTGTAATTATTTTCTCTCCAGGTTGTGGAAATGGTGAAGAAGGGACGAAGGAAGGAGGGGAGGTCAGGGATGGTGAAAGCAGGGAACGGGGGGGGGGTAATATTGGATCCGGGAAGGGATAACGTTGGTAATGTGATGGTAATTAAGATTTCCAATTTACAAGTTCTGAACTCCGGAAACTTACACTTATTTTTTCTTTTAAGAAATTTACTATTTTTTTCTTAAACTTAATTAAAAATATTTTACATAAAACAAAAAAATCTGGAGAATATTTACCGAGAAAAAATTGATTAGTTTAAGTTAATTCTATATCCTGTCGTGTTTTTTTCGCACAAGAGGAAGGCACGATGTCATTTCAGAATAAATTTAGGTAAGTTTAGCCTAAAGTCGAGCACACAGAGGCTCCGTTATCTATGATGAGATTGTAGGCGGGGAGGCGTGGCGAATGCATTCATCTATTATACAAAACCTACATCCTCACAGTCTCCTCCAAATTTCCTCCCCCCCACAAACTGAAAATATGACAACGCCTCAAAGTCTCACTCAATTTTGACAAAGAAAATTGCATCGAAAAGTCTTGACATCCTATCAATACTCCGTGTCTCTTCTTTAGTTATCTCCTTAATAATAAAACACTCGAGTTACTCCTTCAAGGTTTATTTTCCCTCCCGAGTGTTGAGTTTTAAAGTGGAAAGTGTGGGAGGCGGTGGTGCATATCTGGTACCTGCTGATGAGAAGTTTGAATATCGATAAAGCACGCACACACCTCAACACACACACACACACACACACACACACACACACACACACACACACACACACACACACACACACACACACACACACACACACACACACACACACACACACACACACACACACACACACACACACATCGTTCATTGCATATTTTCCAGCTTTCAGACTGCCTTGTTTATAATAAACCGTTAATTATTATTATTATTATTATTATTATTATTATTATTATTATTATTATTATTAATACACACACACACACACACACACACACACAATCGTTAATACCTAACTTTCTGGAAAAATTTATATTACTCTCTCTCTCTCTCTCACCTCCAAGCAATGTCTGAGTGTCTGTTCGCTATGCGGCAGGTTTGGGACTGAGATGTACACCCACTAAATATTATTCGGCTTAGCCGTGTCCATATTATCATGCCGTAAGGTGCCGAATAAATTTTGGTGAATTATACCTCCTGAAAAGACCAAAAAGATGAATTTTAAAGGGGGTTGACCAGTGTGTGTGTGTGTATGAAAGTACAAACACCGCTATATGTTAAAACATTCATAATAATATCCCCAGCACACCATTAAAACTGGCCTTGAGTCCCTCCCCCCCAAATAAAAAAAATCGATGGAAAAAAAATAAATTAAGTTACCATCCATGAAGCTCACATAAACATTGGCGCCAACTATTTCATATACCCGTGATGGAGATGTACAGTATGTGAACCTCAGATAGATAGTTAGAAAGTTATATATTCAGTAAAATCATCATACAAGGATACAGTGATTCATCATGTATATAGAATGTGTCCAGCATGTGTTACGTAGGTAGAATTTTGAGTGCTTATGAAAATTACCCCGGGAATACTCATGAACATAACAAACATGGGCAACACTTTCAATTTAGAGATATAAAAACACGTATGAAAAATAATTCTACCTCAGTTGGGGAAAAAAATATTCTCTGGCTTGGCAAACACAACTCTTTTCGTTTTTTTTTTATAGTTTTTTTTAGCTTAACCACAGAAACAAAGCACTGCCAACGCTTTGTGACAGAGAGAAAACCTTCACAAAAACCCAGAGTGAAAAAAAATATCGGCAACGTTTAACCCCTTGAGCATGCGGACTAAACCCTTTCAATTCGATGACTTTTCCCTTTAAAGACGATGACTTAACCCTTTGAATACGATGTGTGTGTGTGTGTGTGTTTTATAGGCCTAAAATCAATCAGTGTCATGGTAACTAAAAAACACGTACGAAAAGAATTCACGTGTGTTGGGGAGGATTATACTGTACACCTACCAAACACACCTGGATATTTGTACGTTTAGTTCAAGGATCCAAATTTGAGGGGAAGACAAGGAAGAAGAGGAGAGTAAGAGGGGAGGGGGGAGGGAGGAAGGAGAGAGGATGGTGTTCAGTAGGTCAGACCACACACTGCATTTCGTCTTCAGCTTTAGGAGAAATTGCGTTCCCTCACCTCCCAGTCCTTCTCCCTCACCTCCCAATCCTTCCCCTCACCTCCCAGTTTCTCCCCTCACCTCTCAGTCCCCCCCTTCCCTCAAACATTCTCTTTGATGCCGCTTTTCCGTCCCACTTTCGTCCCCTTCTCTCGGTTTTCTCCCTTTCCCTTCCTTCCTTCCCCCATCCTCTTCCCTCCCATCACCTCTCTTTCTTTCCCCACCTCACCTCCCTCCTCTTCCCACCCTTTACCTTCCCTTCCCTCCTTTCTTTCCTCTTCACTCCTCCCACCCCTTTTTACCCTTCCTTCCAACCTGTCCTTCCCTTCACCTTTCCTTCCCTTAATATGACCTCTTACATTTTAAGCACCATTTCACCAGCCCAATGCCTTACTGACCAAACTGATGGAACGTTTTCACTTTCAGAGATATTTTTTGTGTCCAATGAGGCTTAAGGCAGATCATGAACATTACCTTTGGTCACCCTCATTAGCCTGTTGAAAAAATATGACGCAATATATGAAGAATTTTGACAACCCTACCGAGACAACAGGAGTCACAGTGTTCATTGTGGAATTTATCGATCACCTCAAGTACAGATAGTTTTTGAGTGACTGCACAAATATTCTTATGGCCAAAATTCCTCTTAATTTAATACATATGAATGAATCTAATTGTCTGATTTCAGCTAAAACTAAATGTAAACAAACGAATATAAAATGGCGTCACAATTACAGGGAGACTTAATTGTTCTTGATATATTTATGGAGTACTGTAACTGTGTGTGTGTGTGTACCTGTGTGTGTGTGGTGTGTGTGTGTATGTACCTGTGTGTGTGTGTGTGTGTGTGTGTGTGTGTGTGTGCCTGTGTGTGTGTGTGTTTGTATGTACCTGTGTGTGTGTGTGTATACCTGTATATGTGTGTGTGTATACCTGTATGTGTGTGTGTGTACCTGTGTGTGTGTGTATGTATGTGTGTGTGTGTGTGTGTGTGTGTGTGTGTGTGTGTGTGTGTATACCTGTATATATGTGTGTGTGTGTGTGTGTACCTGTGTGTGTGTGTGTGTGTGTGTGTATGTGTGTGTGTGTGTGTGTGTGTGTGTATACCTGTATATATATGTGTGTGTGTGTGTACCTGTGTGTGTGTGTGTGTGTGTGTGTGTGCCTGTGTGTGTGTGTATATACCTGTATATATATATATATATATAAATAATAATATTAATAATAATTAACGGTTTATTGAAAAAGTTCTGCAGCCGAGGCTGAAAATATACATTGGGCATAAATGACTTATTACATACATTGGTGGTTTAACAAAGCCTTCATTAGAAAGGTAAAAGGAACATACAGTGAACATACAGATTAATGTAGGTGTTGAACAGCAAAAACGTAGTGTAGTAACTCCCTCCCAGATGGTGTTAGGAGGGACCTCACTTGGTGTAATAGTTCCCTCACAGATGGTGTTATGAGGGACCTGACTTGGTGTAGTAATTCCCTCATAGATGGTGTTATGAGGGACCACGTGGTGTAGTAATTTCCTCACAGATGGTGTTATGAGGGACCTCACGTGGTGTATTAATTCCCTCACAGATGGTGTTATGAGGGGCCTCACGTGGTGTATTAATTCCCTCACAGATGGTGTTATGAGGGGCCTCACGTGGTGTAATAATTCCCTCCCTAGATGGTGTTATGAGGGGCCTCACGTGGTGTAATAATTCCCTCACAGATGGTGTTATGAGGGGCCTCACGTGGTGTAGTAATTCCCTCACAGGTGGTGTTATGAGGGGCCTCACGTGGTGTAGTAACTCCTTCACATATGGTGTTATGAGGGGCCTCACGTGGTGCAGTAATTCCCTCACAGATGGTGTTATATGAGTGAGGTGTGGTTCCAGGCCTTCCTATCGTAGACGGATTAACACATCGCTGGTAGTTGGGTCTCACGGGCCATTATCACTGGGTACCTGGGACCTCACTGTGTGAAAGGTCAACTTGGGTACCACTGTTACTGTTGAGTTGTTCTCACTGACTTAAGCACTGTTCACCACTGTTCACATCTGTTTAACACTGGTTCCATTTCTTTCCTAAATGAAATAGTGACTTCTGGCGTGAACTTGTTGATATTCCGGTGGGGAGGAGGGTTCAGGGGAGGGAGTTGGTATGGGCCAACATAGCAGTTGACCTGGCTGCTCCGAGAGGAGCGCCAGGTACGTCTTGACCCTTCGGTGGTCAAGGATGTAGTGTGTGTGTGTGTGTGTGTGAGTGTGTGTGTGTGTGTGTGTGTGTGTGTGTGTGTGTGTATACCTGTATATATGTGTGTGTGTGTGCTGTGGCATGTGTGTGTGTACCTGTGTGTGTGTGTGTGTACCTGTGTGTGTACCCTGTGTGTGTGTACCTGTATATATGTGTGTGTGTGTGTGTGTGTGTGTGTGTGTATATGAGTAGCATACGGGTGAGGAAGTGAACCTGTTCTCATAAATCATAAAGACTATACAGTATATTTGGCTCTACCTGCGAGAAGAGGAAGGTCAGGGGGGGGGAAGAATGGGTGAGAGAAGGAAGAAATATTACCTCCTTCCTCTTCTTCTTTACCATTTGATCATAATAATACCAAAAATAAAAATATTAATCATCTATCAACTACATCTGTTCTAAATAACCATTGTATTAATGACGTCATTAATGAAAACTCCAACAAAATTATCACAAGATTCAGAGATATGGACACAAGATTAAGCAGACGTTAGTTTATCACGGATTTGACTGTACAGTATTAAGAACAAGTTGATTATATACCCCAGCCTTCCATGTGAGTATTAAACACCCTGACACTACACCTGAGGCCAGCTGCAGTGTCCAATCATTAAACACCCTAACACTACACCTGAGGCCAGCTGCAGTGTCCAATCATTAAACACCCTAACACTACACCTGAGGCCAGCTGCAGGTCCACCATTATTAAACACCCTGACACTACACCTGAGGCCAGCTGCAGTGTCCAATCATTAAACACCCTAACACTACACCTGAGGCCAGCTGCAGTGTCCAATCATTAAACACCCTAACACTACACCTGAGGCCAGCTGCAGTGTCCAATCATTAAACACCCTAACACTACACCTGAGGCCAGCTGCAGTGTCCAATCATTAAACACCCTAACACTACACCTGAGGCCAGCTGCAGTGTCCAATCATTAAGTGATCTTTTTTTTTCTTATACAAAAGACTATACAGAGGAAACATAGTATTAATAGAAGTATTATTAATAATAACAAAGTTTAAAGTTAAGTAAAAGTTTAAAAGAATAAATTAAATTTGGGTTAATAATTATCAAGAATCTCGGCCACCTTGTCGGACAATTGGGCGATTGTTGGCCTCAGAGCAGGGTTGCTGGATTGTCCTTGCTCAATCAGTGGATAAAGAGTCCTGGGGCTGCTCTTCTGAGCTGCCCTGAGGCTGCTGTAGTGTTTCTCTCGACATAAGACAGATTGGCAACGACCAGACACTGGAGAGCTGGTACCTGCTGCTCCACCAGTTTTCAAAAAACATTATCTTTTTGCGGGTACAGTGGAGGACTAACCCTATGAAGAACAAGCCGGCGCCCACGATCGGCAACACCGGTCTCGACGCCTCTCTTTCGTTTATGAGTTTTGTCAACAATTGTTGGAGGTGGTCCATCTGCCTCACCCGGAAGATACGAATGCTAAATACGTTCACGATAGGAACGCGTTCCCACACGGACTCGCTTTGAAGTCGCCCACTGATTGGGTATTTCAACAGCATCGGTATAATATCCTTCGTTAATGCAGTTTACGACAGTGAAAGGTAAGCGATATTCCCATCTATCTTAAAATGAAGGCTTCAGTGGTCTAATTCGCAAGGAAAGTCCTGTAAAAGAAGTACAAATACATCAGTGGAGTCCACGGGCACTGTTTGAAATGACACCCACGACCGCAGCGCCAATTCTAGTATCTTGTTATCTCCTGGTGGTGAAATTAGACAACTCTATTAAAAAAAAATAATATGACCGCTCTCACAATTACCTCGCTTTGATAATGTTAGTTAAAAGAGGAAAGGAAACTAATTTGTTCATGAAAGAAAAAATACCAAAGATTAATAACATAATCTAACTAAAAACGATACTGAAAAAAAGCAAACTAAAAAAAGTCTGAAACAATAGTTTTAACGATACGCACATTAAAATACTCTAATAAAGATACCCAAATTAAAAATAAATACTCTTTAACTAAACCAATTATAATAATATTAATAATTTACAGTATAATTCAAGAAACTACAAACCTATATGTACAATTCCCGTCTTCAATTGATTTCATAATATTTCAACTGCACATCTAGAGATCAACGCCTCCAGGTGCTTCTACCGACCCAGAGTAATTAACAGCCTCTCTACAACTACATTCCAAAGGTTAATTAAGTTACAAACAACATTAATGAACCTAAAGTTTCCAGGAAAGGTTCACATCTTTCGTAAAAAAAAAAATCGACCAATTTTTTTCGACTGTGTATATTTATTTATTTTTTAATATTTTGGTTTTCGGTCAAACTGGTGTCCGTTCTTAAATGACCTAGACCTAACCTTTGGTCCCACTCAAAGTTTGTGGACCATTATGGGTCAGTGGGTGTGTTAGTATAATGTTAAACAGAGGCAACAGTGGACATAGTAACAGTAGCGTTACTTGGGCTATATTATATATATTCACTAATGTGATGAAATTGTACATGAGTATCCGAAGAACATCGTGTGAATATGACAGATGACACGCTGCTACCATGACCTGCTGCCTACACCACCCCCACCCCCCGCTGTGTAGGTCAGCCTACACCCCCTGCTGTGTAGGTCAGCCTACACCCCCCGCTGTGTAGGTCAGCCTACACCCCCCGCTGTGTAGGTCAGCCAACACCCCCGTTGTTTCAGACAGGAGTGAGCGGCTGTGGACGACACAAGGGTGGGTGTGGCAGGGACAACACAAGGGTGGGTGGTGGATACACAAGGGTGGGTGGCTGTGGACAACACAAGGGTGGTGGCTGTGGACAACACAAGGGTGGGTGGGGACACACAAGGGTGGGTGGCAGGGACAACACAAGGGTGGTGGCTGTGGAACACAACACAGGTGGGTGGGCTGTGGACAACACAAGGGTGGGTGGTGTAAGGGTGACAACACACCGGGTGGGTGGCTGTGGACAACAAGGGTGGGTGGCTGTGACAGGGTGGGGTGGTGGACAACACAAGGGTGGGGTGGCTGTGGACAACACAAGGGTGGGTGGCTGTGAACAACACACTGGGGTGGGTGGCTGTGGACAACACAAGGGTGGGTGGCTGTGGGACAACACAAGGGGTGGGTGGCTGGACAACACAAGGGTGGGTGGCTGTGACAACACAAGGGTGGGTGGCTGGGTGACAATACACGGTGGGTGGCTGTGACAACACAAGGGGTAAGGGACAACACAAGGGTGGGTGGCTGTGGACAACACAAGGGTGGGTGACAACACAAGGGTGTGGCCAGGACAACACAAGGGTGGGTGGCTGTGACTGGGTGGGACAACACAAGGGTGGGTGGCTGTGTGGCTGTGGGACAACACATACACACGGTGGGTGGCTGTGGACAACACAAGGGTGGGGTGGCTGTGGACAACACAAGGGTGGGTGGCTGTGAACACAAGGGTGGGTGGCTGTGAACACACGGTGGGTGGCTGACAACACAAGGGTGGGTGGCTGTGGCAACACAAGGGTGGGTGGCTGGGGACAACACAAGGGTGGGTGGCTGTGGACAACAAGGGGTGGGGTGGGTGGCTGTGGACAACACGACAACACAAGGGTGGGTGGCTGTGACAACACAAGGGTACAACACGGTGGGTGGCTGTGGACAACACACAGGGTGGGTGGCTGTGGAAGCACGGTGGTGGCTGACAACACAAGGGGGTGGCTGTGGACAACACAAGGGTGGGGTGGCTGTGGGGTGGCTGTGACAACACAAAGGGTGGGTCTGTGGACAACACAGGGTGGGTGGGACAGACACATGGGTGGGGTGTGGGTGGGGTGTGGACAACACGGGTGGGTGGCTGTGACAACATGGGTGGTGGCTGTGAACAATACACGGTGGTGGCTGTGGCTGTGGACAACACAAGGGTGGGTGTGTGGACAACATGGACAGGGGTGGCTGTGGACAACACAAGGGTGGGTGGCTGTGAACAACACAAGGGTGGGTGGCTGTGAACAATACACGGTGGGTGGCTGTGGACAACACAAGGGTGGGTGGCTGTGAACAACACAAGGGCGGGTGGCTGTGAACAACACAAGGGTGGGTGGCTGTGAGCAATACACAGTGGGCGGTGGCTTCTCTAGTAACCCTGCATAGTCACGCCCCAGCCATCACCCCAGAACAAGTCCTCCAAGAAACTTGTCAACTATTCCACATATTTCCGGCCCCTACAAGGCCTCCACCACCTCACTGGAACATTGTTGGTAAGAAAAAAGTCCATTGGTAAGAAAAAAGTCCAAGGAAAAAGTTTATAAACAATGCCATCAAAGGTTTTCAATTTTGTCACGAGAACAAAAGGTTAGAACAAAGTTTCTGATTGTTTCTCCGAAGTTACAGTTCTTGACGACATGAACTTCAGTTAAGAAACACTCAGGCGTATACCGTAGTGTTATCCAAGTAATATATTCAACAACAAGGCGTTGCGATTGATCAGTCACTGAACGTAGAGCAGCAGTGAAACACGCCAACCAAGATTTAGGAACTACAAAGAGTAATTTTGAATACAAAGTCAGGAAAATGCGTCTTCAACTAGATGAATCTCACGTACCGTCCCAGTGTGGATTACTCTATACAGTACAGAGGAATGGAAACTCTACCACCAGAAGACATCATTCCTAGAAAATGTGCAACACAGAGACTAAAATGATTCCCTAGCCTTAGGACAAACAATTCTTCAGACAATACACGCGAGGGCAGATCTCACAGAGACATGACACTGAAAATCTTGAAAGGGATAGAAAACGTTAACCCTGACCATTCTACTTTTTCATGTCAGGCACCACCATCACGAGTGGACATAACTAAAGGCTCACCAAGTTATCAAGCTGGACGAACATAAGGAAATACTTCTTCAAGCAGAGGGTGGCAGACCTTTGGTACAGTCTACCAGCTCAAGCTGTGGAATCGATAACAGAACTGGGCTTTAAAATAGCCCTTGGCAAGACTATCAGGAACAATGAAGGGATTTTACACAGGCCACTGGCTACCTTCCTCCGTCATGGCCACCTCTAGTTTGGAAGGACATTCGGGGCGGATCCAAGAATATAAAAGGGGGGTCCAAGAATTTGTGGGTGGGGGAGCAAGGCGAGCCCAGCATTTTGAGGCCATTTTGAAGACATGTGCATTTAATATTAGGATAGATTCTGAGGTCGATAGTAATTACTTTTCACTTTGCAAAATCGCCTGAGTACAATACTGAATTAAAGAAAAAGTATTGGAATTTTTGGATGAAAAGGTAGGGTCCGGACTCCCAGGACCCCCTCCGCCCCTAGATCCGCCCCTGACATCACGTAAATAAGGAAAGAAGCTAACCACTATCACCATAACAACAATAGCAATAACAAAGAAAATTCTGGGAGCGTCGAGAACGAGGTCTTGAGATTGAGGTTCAGTTTAAGTTAACACCAAAGCGTCTTGACAACAGTATTAGTTGCATGTTTACTTAATAGATGGCGCTGAGGTAAATGGCCGGAGCTAACTGTGTCAACTGAAAATCCGATTTCATATGTTTATAAAGCTAATTTCTAATCCTGCTGGTGCTATTTAACTTATTTTTAAAGACTGTCAAACAAAGGAACAAAAACTTTTCTCCTTTGTCCAACAACTACCACACTTTTACGCTTTACTCTTGTGTTGAGAGAGGAAATGTCTTGTTCTCTGTCTCGTGAGTATAAATCCTGATTTAGGTTTCCTGGTGAGTCTTTCACGGCGCGGCGGTAGGATCTCAGAGGTCACAGGTCCCTTGTCGGGCGCACAGCTTATTTTACATTTATCACGAGGACATGGTCGAGGTGTGTTGTCTGTTTATATACAGTTGTTGGCCACTTGTCACAACTTAACTAGGAGCCAACAACAACAATGTGGATATATGTCCTTAGCAGACACTGGTAATGCATAATTAATGAATATGAATGAAATTAGAGGCTCTATAACATGGATTAAGATGATATCGTTATCTACAATACATTACGCGACCAGCTTTTTAATCCTTTTAGTTATTCATCAGTTTAC
This sequence comes from Homarus americanus, assembly GCF_018991925.1. Classification (NCBI taxonomy): domain Eukaryota; kingdom Metazoa; phylum Arthropoda; class Malacostraca; order Decapoda; family Nephropidae; genus Homarus; species Homarus americanus. The sequence continues at coordinate 27,667 of NW_024752279.1, forward strand.
ATCACATGTACACGATTCTGATGTGATATATCAGGCTTGTGTTTCATAGCAACACTTGAATAATCCTTTACAAATATATGAACTAAGAAGAAAGTGATACAGTGTTGTGTGGCAAGTGAACGACGATCAATTTATTCGGTTGGTACACAAGATAATCACAGAGACGGATACACTCTCCCTCCGACCCTGATACACTTGCTAGTAACTAACACTTGCGTACAATTAACTAAGGACTACCTCTCATGCCTGCTGTCAATAATTCACATCTCAAGTTATATTCTCAAGATATAGACAGACACACAAACAGCCAAACCTCCAATTAGGAAGATCCAGAAAAACACATAAAACACCAAAAAGTGACCTTGAAGCACCACAGGCGGCGAGTTATTAGCGTTAGAAAAGTAATGTCATTAAAATTATTGGGATGTCATTTGGTCGCGTAATTATACGTAAAGACAAATATGGACAACAGATCCTAAATCTCTTCACCTCACTTCACCTAACCTAACCTAACCTAACCTAACCTAACCTAACCTAACCTAACTACTTAAACAAAGAGATGCAGCTGACTCGCCTCTCCTTCTCCTCCTCTCCACCTGTTCCCACCACACTCCTTCACACATGGATTATATTACACCGAAGAAAGACATCATTTTGGTCGCGTTCCACAACTTTATACGATTTACCTACACTGTACAAATCCATTCCTTATCCACACCCAATATTCAAGACGGTGGAAATTCATATCTTCCGAAGCTATTCTTTTTCCTCTAATAAATTGCCTCTGAACTGAAGGAAGGCGTTTCATTATTGGGAAACTCATTCATTTTGTTCCTAGAATATAAAAAATAAGTTCCTCTGCATGCAAGACCTGGACAGTTTTATTCGCCCCGGACTCAGTAGTTATTGAGACAGTGTGTGATTTATGGCGCAGAGATAATCTTTATCTATTTAATCACCGTCATTTACTGTACAGTGTTTGGTTATTGAAATGATGCCATCTTGAGGGAGAATTCTTGCTAACTTGAACAAATCTGACCTAACCTAATTTGAACTCAAAAAGCTGGATGACGCAAAAATTCTGAGCATCTATCGGTAGTGTGGAGGCTTAGTGGCTGATGAACCTAACCTAACCTAACCTAACCCAACTTAACTTAACGAGCACAAATAAAATAGAAAACTAGATGGTCCTAGGAAAAACAAACGAATTAATAAGTCAAGTATTAACGGTAAGTTGAATTACATAAAAGACCTAATAGAATAATATATAAAAGTGATGTTAATTGGTTGACAAACACACAAGAGTCTGACATTTACACACACAAAAAAAGACCTGAGTGAGTGTAAAAAAAAATCCTGAGAGTAGATTGAAGTACACAAAAGCCTCAACACTTACGTAACAAAGACCGACAACACAGATGGTCACATGATAAACAAAGAAAGTTAATTAAGACGACCCTGACAGAACGTTTCTTCCCTGAGTGGACACCTGAGCGAGGAGGAGGTCGAGGAGGAGGAGATCGGGGAGGAGGAGGATGAGGTCGAGGAGGAGGAGGAGAAGGTCGATGAGGAGGAGGAAGTCGACGAGGAAGAGCTGTGTGTGGCGCCATCAAGAGGAGGGTGTCTGTTACTCACTCAACCTTCAACACCTTGACTTAAAACTCATCCAAAACTCCTGAAGAAGCTTGAGGACGAGGTAACGCGAGAACAGGAGGATCAAATGCCACAATCTTGATAAAGTGGATGAAAGAGACGCCACGGAGAAGGTGCTAAAGGTGAAGGGTTGATGATAAAGTGAGATACTGTTGATTTAAGTCTCGTGCACTTTGTAGGACTGAATAAACATGGTGGAAAAAAAAAACCTTGGGAGTGGCAAATAAATTTTTATGGGCAATGATTAAAGGAAATTCAAGGGGTTAAGCATTATCCTGTTAAGCTATCGTCCTCAAAGGGTTAGACCATCAGTTTAAAAGGGTTAAACCATGAGTCTCAAAGGGTCATATCATCATCCTGTTAAACCAACCGCCTCAAAGACTTAAACCATGGTCCTCCAGAGTTAAACCATCATTCTAAAACAGCCAAACCATCACCCTGTTGAACCATAGACCTCAAGGGATTAAAGGTAACCCCACAAAGTTACTACAGTAAGTATCAAAGAGGATCAACCAATCCAGGAAGTCAAGTGATAGGAAAGTCAGTCAAGTTCAGTTAACTACGAGTTTAATCCAGGAAGGGGAGGAGAACAGGACACTTGAGACGAACCTGACACATAAAATAAAGGAAGGTGGAAACAAGCTTCATTAAGTCTCCGTTACTAATTAAAATGATCGCTTTGAAGTCGCCCACTGATTGGGTATTTCAACAGCATCGGTATAATATCCTTCGTTAATGCAGTTTACATACGAACATAAGAAAATAAGGAGTCTGCAATAGGCAGGTTGGCCTGTGCATGGCAGCTCCTGTCGAGAGTTACTACCACTCTCTATCATCCATGAATCTATCCAGCCTCCTTTTGAAACTTTCCAGCGTTCCAGCACTTACTACAAAGTTGCTAAGGTTGTTCCACTCGTCCACTACCCTATTTGTGAACCAGTTCCTTCCTATCTCCCTCCTAAACCTAAACTTATCCAACTTAAATCCGTTTCTCCGAGTTCTATCCTGCTCGGATATTATAAGAACTTTATCTATATCCCCTTTATTGATTCCTTTCACCCACTTAAATACTTCTATCATATCTCCCCGCACTCTTCGTCTTTCTAGGGAATGTAAGTTCAGTTTCTTTAACCTATCCTGATATGGAAGGTTTCTAAGTCCCGGAATCATTTTCGTCATTCTTCGCTGCGCCGACTCTAGTGAATTGATATCCATTCTATAATAAGGGCACCAGAACTGAACCGCATAATCGAGGTGCGGCCTGACTAGCGCAAGATATAGTTGCAATAAGACCTCTGCACTCTTATTACTTACACTTCTAGATATAAAACCCAATACTGTGTTTGCCTTATTTCGAACATTAACACAATGTTTTCTAGGCCATAGGTCCGGGCTTACAAGTACCCCTAGGTCTCTTTCACAAGTAGACTTCTCTAGGTTGATGTTGTTAAGGCTGTATACATTGGCAGTATTTGTTCTTCCAATATTAAGTACGCTGCACTTGCTGGTGTTGAATTTCATTTACCATTTTTCAGACCACCCCTGCAGTTTATTTAGATCCTCCTGTAATGCATTTGCATCCTGCCCTGAATTAATCTGCCGCCCTATTTTGGTGTCATCCGCAAACTTGCTTATGTCACTGCTGATCCCAGTATCTAGATCGTTTATGTAGATTATGAACAAGAGTGGGCCTAGTACTGACCCTTAGGGAACCCCACTGGTTACACGGCCCCACTCAGATTTAACACCATCTACGCTGACCCTCTGCGTTCTATCGATGAGCCATGATTTTATCCAATTTAAGACTTTCCCCTCGATACCATGAGCCTTAATTTTTCTCAACAGCCTCTGATGCGGTACTCTGTCAAATGCTTTGCTAAAGTCTAAGTAAATAACATGGTAATTTTCGTCATTATCTACTACCTCGAAGACATTCCTAAAAAACGTCAGCAGATTTGTTTGACAAGATTTTCCCTTTGTAAAACCATGTTGAGAGTCGTAGATTAATTTGCTTTTCTCTAAATGCGATCAGATGCTATCTGCTATAATTGATTCAAGAAATTTCCCCACTACTGACGTCAAACTGATCGGCCGGTAATTTGACGCTGATGCTCTGTCTCCCTTTTTGAATATGGGTACTACATTTGCCTGTGTCCACAAATCTGGCACAACTCCCGTGTCTAATGATTTTGTAAATAAATTTACGAGGGGTCCACTAATCTGTTCCCTACACTCTTTTAAGACTCGAGGGAAAATTTCATCCGGCCCTGGGGATTTTGTCTTCTTTAGTTTATTTATCCTCTTAAGAACATCCTCTTTTCTGATAGTGATATTCTTTAATTTCTCTTCTTCCTTTCCCCTAAATATCAGTTCCACCTCTGGAATTTCCTCTGTGAAAACTGATAAGAAGTAGCTGTTCAATGCTTCGTTTATTTCTTCACTGCCATTTATCACTTCTCCCTTCCCTGACTTTAAAGGCCCAACTTTGTCCTTGACCTTTGTTCTATTTACCTGGAAAAATCCCCTGGGATTCGCCTTGGATTCTCTTGCTAATATGACTTCATAGTCTCTCTTTGCCTTCCTTACATTTTTCTTAACATTCCTAGATAGTTCATTATGCCCATTTCTGAGCTGCTCCTTCCCTCCCTTTAATTTCTTATATACTCCTTTCTTTATTCCTATGTTATGTTTAAGTTTTCTGGTCATCCACCTTGGCTCATTCTTATTTGACCTAATTTTTCTGTATGGTATATTTTGTTCTTGTGCTTTATGTAGTATACTAGTGAATATATTATAGTCATGCTCAATTGTTGTGTCATCTATGACCTCACCCCTTCCTACTGGGGACTGACGTGACTGTTCCCAGGTGACCTCACCTAGGTACCTTCTTAACCCTTGATAATCCGCCAACCGAAAGTTTGGGACTCCGACCATATTGTAAATGTTTTTCGTTTCCCAATTTAGGGTGAACCTGATTTCTCTGTGATCACAGGCGGCGATGTCAATGTTTTCCCCGGAGTGAAAAAAAAGGTGAATAACATGCTCGAAATTTGAACAGTAATTTTCACTTTAAACTTATAAAACAGGTGGTGAGGGAGAGGGGGTGAAGGAGAGGGGGGGTGAGGGAGAGGGGGGAGGTGAGGGACAAGATGGAAGTGTGGGAGATGGTGGAGGTGAGGGAGAAGTGAGAGAGAACGGGGAGGTGAGAGACTCCTAACCACCACCACCACCACCACCACCACCACCACCACACACACACACATCTTGATCATTTAAGACATCGTATTCAAGGGAGTTAAAAAGCACTACACTTAAATGGGGTTAAGAACACGAACACTATGGAACAATGGGTCACTCTCTCTTGTCTTGCAGCTCCTTGTCTTGGCTGTGTAAGTCGGCCCAAGTTATACCAGGAAAAAATATATCCTTTGTACTCAAACTAAAAATAGGAATCGAACCAGCATCCCCGAGTTATGGTGTCGATATGGTGAACTATTGTGTTAGGTTTGGGTAAGTTGTTTTAGATTAAGTTAATTTTGGATAGTTGTGTTAGGTAGGTTAAGTGAGGCTAAGTTTGGTTAGATTAGGTTTGGTTAGACTCCTGGTTGACAAGACTAGATTAGTTTTGGTTAAGTTAGATTAGGTTACATTAAATATGGTTAAGTTAGGTTATTTAGTTAGGTGAAGTCATATTGAGTTAGGTTAGTTTTGATTAGGCTTGATTAGGTTAGTTTAGGTTAAATTAGATTACGTTAAGTTAGGTTAAATTAAGTTAGGTTAAGTTACGTTAGGTTAAGTTACGTTAGGTTAAGTTACGTCAGGTTAAGTTACGTCAGGTTAAGTTACGTTAGGTTAAGTTACGTTAGGTTAAGTTACGTTAGGTTAAGTTACGTTAGGTTAAGTTACGTTAGATTAAGTTACGTTAGGTTAAGTTACGTTAGGTTAAGTTACGTTAGGTTAAGTTACGTTAGGTTAAGTTACGTTAGGTTAAGTTACGCTAGGTTAAGTTACGTCAGGTTAAGTTACGTTAGGTTAAGTTACGTCAGGTTAAGTTACGTCAGGTTAAGTTACGTTAGGTTAAGTTACGTCAGGTTAAGTTACGTTAGGTTCTTCCGTGCAGCTCTGACGTCAACCTCACATTTACAAAGCCAAAAACCTATTCAACAGTGTTCAAAGCTAAACCTGCCTTCAGATGACAGCCAGGAGTGTCCCGAAGCTATATTTATTCAGCAATGCTCTTAAGCTACACATCCTTCTTCTAGTTTTCAGATGGTGAGAGCTAAGTCCGCTATATCACTCAGCATAATGGAAGAGATTCAGTCAAAGTAATCAACAGTTTCCTCTCGTAGTCACACACAGAAAGCATTTCCTCGGGATCTATTTGCGGTTTTAAGTATACAAGCTGTGTGTGTTTGGCTAGACAGACACACACACGAGATACGCGAAAAACAGGCTGTGTGTGTAATGCTAAACTGGACACACACACACACACACACACACACACACACACAGAAGACCAGCCGTGTGTGCATGTGGAAGTAATGAATGCAGTGTTAATGTTTCCATGGCCGTAATTCAGGAAATGCAAGGTGGCAGTGAGGACTGGTGGCTCAGGGTAACGTCCTCTGTGTGTGTGTGTGTGTGTGTGTGTGTGTTTCATTTTAATTTTAATTTTTTTGTTTCTTATTATTATTATTATTATTGTCATTATCATTACTTCACAAAAAATTACTTTATCGAATTTCCTACACAGAAGAAACACACCCAACAGACCATCAATTACAGGTGACAGTAAAACACGTAATAAATTTGACTCCTTCACATATTCTCCCAAATTACAGCAAGTTTTTTGTAAGTTAATTTTATAATATTACTTTAACACTTCTGGTTAAACCGATATTTACGAGGGTATTTAGCATATAATGATACTTAGTACGTAAAACAATATGTAAATTAGATCACAGTTTGAGTAATAGTCTTAGGTAATGTTTAAAGATTTGATGATAAAGACACACACACACACACACACACACACACACGTAGGTACAGTCGCTCACACTACACCTGGTACAGTGGCTGGTGCGTTTAGTGAGATGTGGCAATTCTAAGGAATGTTTCTCTCGCAACTTTTGTCTGGGTTACTATTGTAAGGTTACTTAGGGTTATTCCGGGAGTTTTAATATTATGTAAACAAACACACAGAGGTGCCACATCTCACAGAAGGCACCCCCCACTGTACCAGGTTTAAGTTCAAGAAAAATCTACATTGATTTAGCTCTTATGTTCAGAGGAAAATGCTCTTCCTATTGGCTAGGTGGATGAGTGGAAGAAGCATCAACATCAAAGTATAAACAAATGGACAAAGATTCTTAAAGACGGATTACTACAAGGAAAAATTAGTGCCTCGGAATCATCTGAAGAAGCTCCCCCGAGTAGATAAAACTGTAATGAAGTTATATTATGTTTGGTTAGATTAGGTTTTCTTCCATTTTCAATCATAACCGCTTATTTGCACGGAAAATTCCCTACATATATTTTGTTTGTGATAAAACTATTCCTGAACGCCGCAACGGACATGAAATAATTACACAAGTAGCAACTTCAAAATGTCTGCTTCTTTGGGGATCCCGAAAACAGTGCTTCTTTGTTTAAGTTTAACAGCTGGTTTGTGAGTAAACTAGACAATTCACAACAACGTGGATGGCTATTTTCTATTTAACATATTATCTATCCTACATTACTTATAACATTAATTTCTAAAAACTGACAGAATCAATTATTGACCCCCGTCCCCCAAACCATCCCCACCCACCGGAATATCAGTAAACTCCCGCCATAATTCACAGTTTCGTTTTGGGAAGAAAGTGAATCAGTGTTGAACAGTGTTTAAGGCCAGTAAATCAACTTAAACAGTAACAGCTGAGACTCGTGGCCAAGTTAACCTTTACCCCTCCACCAGCGAGGTCCCAGGATACCCCAGCTCTCCCACAAGACCTCGCGACAGGTAGTGAGGGTTCAAACAGTCCACGCACTGGGAGGCCTGGGAACTGTCGAGAGTTGGACTATCGAACCCAACTGTCAAGTACTACTGCACGTCACCTCCTAACAGCACCAGTATTTTTTCGAATAAACAGTTAATTAATAATCATCATCATCATCATCATCATAATCATCTACTACTACTACTACTTTGCTGTCACTCGGAATCTAGTATTACGATCATCCAGCTATGATACAATGATATGAGCTATTAAGGATGTCACCTTCGTTGGTGAGTTCTGAGGTGACTAAAGAGGCCGATACGAGACCGGCAGAGTCGTTCACAGATGTTGCACGTGTGGTGGGGAAACACACACAAACACAAACACAAACACACACACACAAACACAAACACACACACACACACACACACACACACACACACACACACACACACACACACACAGTCTGCCAGTATGAGTCTTAACACCCAGCACGAGTCTCAACACCCACCACGAGTCTTAACATCAAAAAGCTGTTCAGTCATCAGTATATATGCCAGAAGAAAGTTGTCTAACCACCAGTCATTAAACCGTACAATAAAAAACCGCCCCATCACCCCCATCACCGCCCCATCACCACCCCATCACCACCACCAGCCATCACCACCAGCCATCACCACCAGCCATCACCACCAGCCTAGCAGCTTAAAAAAAAAGAAAACGACATAACAAAAATGAAAGAATACCTTTCCCAACACAATTTTACAAGTCACCAAGTCCCTCCCAGCACCACTCTGCAGGCTATCATCACATTTCCTCGCCAGCTTAACGCTCACCAAGCCCTTGAAGCTCTAGTGCTGTCCGTCACCAAGAGTTTAGAAGGCACAGCGTGAACGAGAATGTGTCCAGATATTTGGTGACTGCGTTCGAGGAATCTCAAACATTTTACTGCACGTGTCTTGAGCGACGAATTTCTTCTTGAGATCTTTCAGTAAACCCTTTGTCGAATTGTGTCATCTATTGTTTAATTTAATTTTCTATCAGAAGTAATAGTACAGGTAACTAACAGATCCTAATGAATGTACAGGTATACATAATTAAGTTGGAAGTAAAAGTTCAGGTGTAAACACTAAGTAGAACATCCGGAAAAAGAGATGGTACAAGTTATAACACAACTCCAGTACTAATATGAACACAGCTGATGGTACAAATGCGGACGGAATCATTAAACACACAGGCAAGCACAGAAGCAAGAAAGAAACAGATGCAGATTATAGTACAAGCATAGACACAAGTAGAGTTACAAGTGTGAATATAAATACAGGTACAGAGATTTCACAAGAATAAAAGTTAGTAAACATTATTGCGTTATATAAATTTCTCTCAGGTAAAAATGTAAATTCATGTTTATAGTCTTGTAAAGTTAAGGTGAAAATTAACTCGACACCTGGAGACTACTTGTGTATTATTTATGTAACTATTTAACACTGGTTTTCAATATCAGTTACGTCAGGCGAGCAACAAGAAATACAACGCTGTAATACTAAGAATTCCTCTGTAAAATATAAATTGAAATCCCAATCCTGTTACCTGAATGACTCCAGTAGACGACCATATATTGCAGAGTGTCTAGGAAGTTTTAGTTTATGACAATATTATACAGAATAATCATGTACCTGAGTCACAATCCCCATTCTTGATTAAAATTGTACTTGTCTCTGTATTATATAAACTGACTTCTCTTCGTGTTCTCGACTCACAAAGTAGCTACTGTACACACATATAAAGTAAGGAACAACTACTTCAACTCAAAAAAAAAGAAAGAAAAAATATGTTTGCCTGGCGTCTTCCTAACACGTGATTATAACTTTGGAGAAACTTGTTAAAATTGAACGAGAAGGAAAAGTTGTCGAGCTTCCGGAGGTCAGAGTCTTAGTAATATGTCCCCGGGAATATTTATCCAGGACTTAAATTCGGAAGAAACTGGTAGACACTGAGGTGCCGGGGAGCCATGTGGCGGAGCAAGGACTGGGAGGCTGGGGAGGACGGTGAAGTTAGGCTGTGAGGAAGCTCGCTCATACATACATACATACATACATACATACATACATACATACATACATACATACATACATACATACATACATACATACATACATACATACATACATACATACATACATACATTAGTTTAAGAATTTAATCTGAGAAAAAAAAATATACTAAACAAGGAAAGAATATGAAGCGAGGAATGTGGTGAGCCAGGGTCTGAAACCAACACATAAACAGATCACAACTTTTTTCAAAAGACTTTGACATATCCTGGAAAAAGTTGAGGCTAAAGTAAAGAGACTGTAGATGAAAGACAACTATCCCCGCTCTTATTTCTCAAAAAAGAGTAATAATGTGTTTAGAGAACAGACTATGTTCAAACTATATAAAACTTCATATTAATATTTACGTGATATAGTCGAGTAAATCACGAGAAAAAAAGAATGGTAATAAAACCAGTGTTGACATTCTATCAACACGTGACTTTAAATATATGATGTTTGTTAAAATAAACTTTCTGGACACCTTTTTTTGAGGCAAATTTGCTGGGAACAAACAAGTCCAATGAGATTATGGATTTGGACCTGGAGTACAGTTCTGCAGTCTGATACTACGGGACACAGTGTAGGCTATTGAAGCTTGTTTGGTGTTATAGAAGTTAAAATAATGAAATTTATATAGACAAGGGAAAATAATGACTAATGGAAGTAGAACTAATTATTTTTGATGGAGAGTAATTCGGTCGACCTGGCACGCGTCACACACATTACTTCCTGGAATAATTTGTAACAAAAGGTATTTTTTTAGCATAGTTTCATTAATTAGATGTGCGTTCCATACGAAAATATTCTCAGGCAATAATTTACGTTTATTTATGTTAATTAGTATATAGAACTATATATTTCTTGAATTATGCATGAAAAAAATATAAATATAGCCATTGTTATTTGAGCGCTGTAACCTATTATAGAATCCGAGTGAACTATATTGCTATTATGCAACAATATAATCAACGAGTTTCTATAATAATGAATGCAATGTTTCGTAGCAGTGAACGTTTCAGTGAAGGTCAACTTTCATCACTAAACTAAATTAGTAAGTCAACTAATTGGTAACATTTAGGAATAGCTTTTAACTTATCTAAATATGACTAAATCAGACCTGACTAAGTTTAAAACCTTGAGTTCAATCACGTTTAGTTAGGTTAAAATCTATGGCCTTCATTCTTAAATTCTTTGAACTAGTTTCCATACTACAATAACTTTGCTTAATGCTGAAAGTTGACTTGATATGAAATGTTTTGAGAGGCAAAATACGAGGTCTGGAAATATTACCTGGAAATTGTTTGTGTTAAAGTACAAGAAATTATGGCCCTAAAAGTTGAAAATATCGCCAAGATGCAGCTGGAAACACACTCAGGTCCGTTGTGTAAGGTCTGTAGGGCACACGTCAGCCCCTTCACACGTCAGCCCCTTCACACGTCAGCCCCTTCATACGTCAGCCCCTTCACACGTCAGCCCCTTCACACGTCAGCCCCTTCATAAATAAGGTGAATATTAACGATTCTTTTAACGTTATATAACCATCGCCGTCCTAACTCAAGACATAATTTTATCTATGGACATCAACCGTCTTATGGTATTGTAGTTAAACACATTCTATCCTAACCTAACCTAACCTAACCTAACCTAACCTAACCTAACCTAACCTATCCTATCCTATCCTATCCTATCCTATCCTATCCTATCCTAACCTAACCTAACCTAACCTAACACGTTATCTTGTGGCCAACACGTATAATATAGGTTTAATCATAGAACTTTTAAGCGGTGTATATTCTAGCGTAATATTTTAACTCAGGTTCTAGTCTGAGATAACAGTAACCTGGAGGCGCCTTAACAAATTTCACCCTAGAAAGAAGTTGTCACACACACGTTCTACTCCATGGGGTAAAAGTTTAATACGAAATAAAACTACGACACTGAACTTTGACACGTCGAAGCCTATATGACATACTAATCTGAAATATTTTAACCTAAACGTTTCCCTACTCTTATTCTAACCTAACCTGACATAAACTAACCTAAACTGTAGAGACTAAGGCTGAAACGTTCGTGAGTGCCAATGTAAACACTAATATAAGTAGCTATACCCCCTGTGATGTGGTCAGGTTACACTCTCTCTTAGCGAGTACTCTTGTTTACATGTACTTCTGTATTTCAATAACTAAGGTCTTTAGGTATTTTATCTAAGTACATCTATACAAAAGACAACAATGTGATGAATTTGTCATTATAGGTTCAATTTATACTGTCTCCTATGGCATGAGTCCTGCTTCTGCTACTTCTGCAGGTACTGTGTGCGCTCGTCTTATAGTTGCTTTGTTGACTCTTCGTTCTATTTGCATGTTTTATTATATGGCTGAGTTGGTTTCTTCGTTTAATGGAGTCTAAGCTACTAACTAAGGCATCTTTGTTTTTAATCACGCATTAAAAATTTATAAACGATAAAATTTTTCTTGTTTCCTGTGTTTCCGGTCAGACGAGGACACAAATGCTTCATTGAAATACAGATCACGATTTAACCTTTGAGGGACCTAACTCATAATGTAACTCGGTCTCCAAGACGGATACAACTGGGGAAAAAATCGATTGTTTCTTCCAGTTGTCGTTAACACCAAGAGTCTACAGGAATTAAGTGTCTCCGGAGCCAATTCAGGAGTTCGAAGTTGGTATTGTTTAGGAATCAGTTTTTAGATGTTAATGGTTGACATGACAATGGTTTTCGATCTAAACACACACACACACACGCACACGCACACACACACACACACACACACACACACACACACACACACACACACACACACACACGATCCCAAAAATCAATACCGTGGCAATAATGAACTTGCTGTAAAATAATACACAGTTTCCGTAAGAAAGTCAGGTTCGCGACCAAGTCATCCTCATATCCTAACGAATAGTTTAATAAATTCATCAAGAAAATTAGTTTACCATATCAGGTGTGCCTATGATAATATGTCGTCTGTACTGTATTATCTCTGTATTCTAGGATCTCCCCAAGCACACTGTAACTGACTGTAATATTGGCTTGGTTATGCTGTAATCTAGTGGCATTAGGTAAGACTACACTTTGTTTACGAGGTAATAATGGATCTAATAGCGGCTTGGAGCTGTATCTGGTTAAGTTGTAATAACCGGCAGTGTTCACCAGGGAGCTTCATTCATCTTTACGGACTTGAATATATCTCTCGTTTATCTCACGCAGACTATCACTCACCCAATCCTGATCGTCCTAAGTGAATTGGGTGGAACAGTTGCAAATGACGCATCAGTTGCCTCCATTTATAACGGGTACAGTGGCAGGCATGTTTTATGAGATGTGACACCACCGTCCACAAGACAAGAGATTTGAGCCAATAATGTTCTACTTGGCAATCTATATTAAAACTAAAACCATTCTGCTATAGTTTTACTTCGTTATAAACAAACAGCGGTGCCACATTTCACAAAACACGTCTGCCACTGTACCAGTTATAAATGGAGGCAGCTGTGCAGTCACCTCAGAAAGTCCTTGTCCTCGGTAATAAGAATGAACCGCTGGAGTGAACCCTGTGAGTCCAGAGGGCGGCGCCTAGTACAGTTGCCAGGAGTGTCCCAGCAGGTGGAGCTGATCACGCCTGGCGACTTTATACACAAATCACTAATGTGAGAGCAGGACTAAATTATAATCAAAACATATTATTATGAGACCATTACTGTAGACAACATTTGGTTACGTTACTCCCTTATCGTGACTGTATACAGAAACGTTACCACGTGTTTCTACGTTATGTAATGTCATTGTTAGGAATTACATATTGATTGTAGCTTTTGACGACATATGACCTAAGGTGTTGCGTCGCCAGGGATGTAATGACCACAATTATTTTACATGTCAGACCTAAGCTTCATCAGTTGAGGTCCTTAAGCACATATTCTAGGTTAATAAATAGTCATAAACAATTAAAAAAAATAAAGACAATGAAGACATACATCTGTGTGGTTCTGTCCTTATGTACTGTGTGTCCAGGTAATGGCCAAAATCCCGGACACTTGGCCATCTGTTAACTGGTTGTGGCCCATCTTCTGTGATCAGTTCCCAGCGAGTGAGTCTTACCATCATAAATTATGTTATTAAAAAGACATACACACTAAAATAAAAGAACGCCTGGATGTTTTAATATTAAACTACCGACCTGATCACTCGTACTTGACCCTCGAGAGCGATGCCAAACATTACTTAGTGTTGAAATATTACTCCTAACCACGGTGCTCCTCGTGTATGTATTGTGGCACTGTAATACATACGACACACTTTACTTTTTAATTTAACAATGTGAAGCTATTAACAGTACAAGGTAATAATCTGTTGAACTAGCCAAGCAACCACACACCTTATTTTCACATTCTTTACTACGTCATGTTGTTGCCTCACGGTGTAGTGTAACAGGTTGTGACTGTTTAGCTGTCCCATAAAGTCATTAATCATTATTTGAATAATTCACAACATTATGTTCTTTGAATCGTTCATAAAAAACATTGTAATGTAATAAAAATGAATCAGTCATAGGTAATTACTGTCACTCTTTAGTCTGGATATCATATAGTTTATAAATTTGTATTTTACTACAGATTTTTACTTAAATGAACGAGGCCATAGCGAATATGGAACGAAGGAGACGGATAAAGACATTAGATAACATAGCTAACGAAACAAGATACAGTGAGCAGGATAAGGAGTGAACTTGATGATAAAGATGTTGGATGTTTGAGACGACAGAGTTACAGGAAGGAGTGGAGGGCCGAGGCAGAGGAGGTGCAGGGTGACGGGCGACTCGCTACTAGGTAAAGTAATGGATTAAGGGAGATGGTTAACGGTGAAAAGACGTGTAGGGACTTGGTCAACATGTCACAAACGCTGGTTAAATGATTATATATGAGTTGTATTATGGCATCGTCTCTAATAAAGTTATTCAGTGTTATCCGGTCAATAGTTTCCTTCGTTTGAAACTTCCATCGTAATATTTTGTACGAATAAAATGGCCCCATAAACAGGCAAAGGTTGAAATTGAGAAGCATAGTTTTAAAAGAATAAAATCAGTTGTAGAAAGTTAGTATTGTGGTGGTTGGAGGACAGAAAGCTGAGCCAGACATTACGTAAAATACCTTCACGAAAATTAAGGATTAGAAGAAGGATAAAAGAAATTGTTAAATGATGATAACAAACCAGTAAACGACAAAACAATGAGATAATAATTACACTTGGATGGAAACTTTATAAAATAGAAAGTTACTGGATAGTTAAAAAAACATTGGGGCATAATAAGAAAGACTTCCATCACAAGACGAGGTAATGAAGGGCGTAGTGAAGGAGGTAGTGAAGGAGGTAGTGAAGGAGGTAATGAAGGAGGTAGTGAAGGAGGTAGTGAAGGAGGTAGTGAAGGAGGTAGTGAAGGAGGTAATGAAGGAGGTAGTGAAGGAGGTAGTGAAGGAGGTAGTGAAGGAGGTAATGAAGGAGGTAGTGAAGGAGGTAATATGGTAATGGGGGGGAGTATTAAGTTACATCAGAGAGACAAGATAAAATACCTTAGTAACTTACACATAACAAAAGGAAATTAAACAGTTCTAAATCATAATTAAACTGAGACTACAGGAGATGAGTCAGCAATGCCAAAAAAAATTTAAAAGTTTAGCTTCAATCAAATCCAGGATACATTAACAAAACAGATTGGAACCTAAAGACTAGATGGTTAGGGAAAACACATGAAGATTCTTAAATGATGTTTTTCGTATTTTCTCCATAAACAATGACTAAAAAAGTTACATTGGCAAGTCTCAGTGGCGTTTGGTATATAGTATAAGTTGGGTCATGTTACATTATTCCTGTAAACCTTAAAAATCATTCTAGGTGTAAAGTGTAAATTACTATTCTTGTAAACCACTGTTGTAGTAAATACGTGTTATTGTAAACTAATGCCCTTATAAACCACAGCTTCTACAGGAATAAGACGAGTGATGAGAGGCAACATAGTATTTAGGATCACAAGAGGTCACGAGGGGTATGGGACATGCAGGTAAGGATGGTTTGTTTGCATCTACCTGGTGATTTCATATCCTTCCGTGGGAGGGGGGGGGGGTGGGGTGTCAGTGAACCAGATTTTCTTATTCTTTTCACACTTAAAATTAAACTTACATGCGTCTTTACTACAGAACTACCTTGAGTTATTTTTTATAGTACAGGAATATTGTAAATCATCCTGTGTGGGTTTCTCCGTTTCAAAATAGTTCTGGCTTAGGCTATCAAGAACAATGGGATATACTACACAGGCCAATTGCTTCCCTACTTCACCATGGTTACCTCTATAATACTGTGCTAGACGTCAGATAAATTAGTTAAGCAGTAAATATCAACATACCTGCAGCTTAAAGGTAAGAATTTAGAGGCCATGAATTTAGAGGCCATAAATTTAATCACTTGTGGTAGTTCAATATAGATGTTTAAGGTCAGGTGCCATGGCTTAAGGTATGTTGTGTTTCTTGATGTTAAACACTTTTAATCATCACCAGCTTCTCAATACAAGTTACTAGGCGCTGTGTGGCAAAGACCTACTGATACAACTCTTGCCAGACACCAGTACTACCTCCATCGTGTTGAATTTTTTACCGATTTTTCATAATTTTCAAAAACATTACAAAACTCGACTTTTAATATAAAATTTAAAAAGATTAATGTAAATCATCTTTTTTTAGAATCAGATCACTTTAGTTTTAAAGTTATTTCATCTGTAAACTTTAAACGAGAGATTTTTATATAAACAATGATATATAATTTGTTAACTGTATGAAACGAAAATACAAGTGCAGATCTAAAAGGGCTTTACTATAAATTAAATACAAGTTCATTATTTAAAACCTTTTGTAGATTATAACAGTACTGTATAATTCTACCAGCTTTTAAACGTCTCAAGATTATTGACAGTAAAATGTTCATTGGAGTTGAAAAATACAAGCTTGTTTAAACCGGTACAGTATTATTGTATGGCATTAAGAAACAATATTACTTCTGAAAATAAAAATGAAAAAGTTAAGGTGGATAACTGAAGCAAATAAAACAGGAATATTAGAGGAAGAAAAAATGAACCATGACTAAAGATGCTTGAGAAACGTTGAAACATTGGAAGCAGAGAATGGAGGGAAGAGAACGTTGAAAAATACCAACAGAGTGTAGAAAACAAGTATAAAAGAGGAGGAGACAACTGGAGGAGAGGACATGAGACACAAAGAGGAGAAAGCACTGGATATACAACTAAGGGAGGGGTAAGGCAGAGCAGCCGACCCCTCAACAATACTAGGTTATTTCAACAGTGGTGGGTTGCTCAGTTGTGTTGCCAAGTGTCGACTGCAAGACGGTAATGTTATAATTGACGTACAGTGTTACTGGTAGGTTTTGTTACTTTCTGGATACTTCTGTAGTCTACATAGGTCTATGCTACTGTGTATAGTATGAATAAAAAGAATAAATCAATTTTATACATCGTGGGATTGGAAATAAATTCACTGAGCAAACAATTCGGGTAATGTGACTTTCTGATATTACTGTTAGAACTCTTGGTATTCGCACTGACAGGTTATGACACCGTAACATGTTCCCACAGTCACCGTTCACGTATGATAACTGTTGTGAAATATTTACAAAATGATGCATTACACTACAGCCTGTCTCTGTTGTTATCGTGTTTACGTATCTAACAAAAATCTACCGATCACCGAGGAGAGTGTGTGTGTGTGTGTGTGTGTGTGTGTGAAGCAGAGTGGTTAGTCGATAATTTAAGGGTTATATTAAGTATCACCAAGTTGTTGTTGTTGTTGTTGTTTTGTTAAATCTTAAGTTGGATCTATCAGAAATAATTGACTGTTTAAATTCACACAGGATAACCATAATTATTTCGTTCTGAAGTCCTTTGATAGTCTTCTTTGTTCCACTCACCCAGGGTTGTTTCCCCCCCCCCCCACACCTAACCTAGTTCGTTGTTGACTGTATTTCACGATTCAGGGAGTTTACTTAACTTTTACTTCAAACTTCATTGACCTTCCAGTCATGAAATTAAACACTCCGGTGAGGCCTGTGATGTTTTACACCACCTGGCCAAAAGGGGGTCACTGTGCACTACATTTCACGCTGCACAGACTTTACTTAACGTTTGAGATTAAAGTCACTTAACTTTTGCCCATAACCAAGTTACTTAGAGAATGTTAGGACTCCACTCGTGAAATTTAATGTAGAATTATGCATTAATATATTCTTGAATATTCTGATTAGTATAATTTATTTCAGTCAATTTAGGTAAAATTTTGTGTTCATTCTAGTCACCAAGTTAGTGTTGTTCCATTTATACCATCATGAACACTATTACTGTATTACGAACACTAGTTTTGTTAACAGTTGGTTGCTATGAACACAAATACAACGTAACATCATTTAACTCAACCTCACACTTAGTCCAGCCAAACTCTACCCAACCTAAGCTAATCTAACATAATCAAACAGAAGACCAATAACAATTAACATCCGCAGTACATCAGAGCTTAATTTTAACCAGTTGTAAGAGACGATCCCACAACTTTAGTACACTACGACCATCACCCAAAAGGCACTATGACATTCAACAGATCTACAGTACAGGTAAAAGTGTGTTGGTGTGGCGGCTACCTGCTGGGTGACTTGACACAGGGTCACTCGGGAGGTGTAAACAAGGAACACGCAGCCACGAGGAGAAAAGTTATCCTGGTAAATAATAATTCGTGTGGAATGTGATGCCAAAAATAATTACTTCAAGCAATGTTCTATTAAAATGGATGAATGAACATAAGACTAGATTGAAAATAGTCCAAGTGATAAATGCCAATGAGCGGAATATAACCATTAATGTGTAGTGTGTATGATGAACACAATCTAAACAGTCACAAAAAGTTATCTACTAAATTACACAAAGTCGCGAGAAAATAACTCTAAAGATTCTTTCATTATTATTGTCTAAGTGAGGGAGAAGCACCTCGAGCGACCAGTGCAAGAATATCGACGTGGTTCTTCATTTCTTGTCCCACGGTGCAGGAGGTCACTACTACGCTAGGTCAACTCTGGGCTAGGAGGTCAACACAAGCTAAGAGGTCAACACAAGCTAAGAGGTCAACATTAAGCTAGGAGGTCAACACAAGCTGAGAGGTCAACACTGCACTACCAACTAACACACTTCATTAAAGATATACCATAATTAAACAGGATAATGTCATATGATAACTTTTATTAACACGGCACAATATCTGTTTGATGTAGGGTCGAGCTGTTAGGCAGGACGATGTTGTTTGTCGCTGGAGTTGTAAAAAGACTGATGAACATTATGGTCACTGTGTCGGAGGGGAACTGACAGCGGCTAGTACCAGAGTTCATTTCTTTACTCGGATGGACACGTTTTCTGGTAACTTGGGGCGTTTGTTTAGCCAATAATACTGTACTATTGTCGTTGTGTTAATGTTATGTTGTACTCTTAAATCATATACTGGATATCAGTTATTAAATGGATACAACTCTTATTAATAATATTACTGAAGAACTACTCCATTTGTCTTCCCTTTCATTTCTTCCTCTGCTGAAATTCTATTAAGTTTTCAATAAGTTTTATGCACCGTAACTGTGACACTTGATTGACGGTACAAGACAGATTGTTAACATGGCGGGTACAAGAACGCTCGACGGTCTACACGGAAAACACGAGACAACCGCCATACAACCAGCGTGAAACAAAACGGTTGTATTTGTTAGCGTAAACACAACAATCGACCCAACTGGGAAAACACACCTTTACCTCCAATGATTCTTTACTTTTGGAGAAATACATGATGTGTGTTTTTCTTACTCTAATTACCGGAGAAAACTAACGCTTCAAAGTGACCGCGAGTCTGTTTACCCCAGGCCCGCCCTCCTCCTCAGATCGTAATAAGGTGTATTAAAACAAATGTCATGTCACTCGCCGTGATTATCGCAGTAATAAAGAAGATTACCTATTAAGATAATCATGCGTCTTTGTGCTCACATCTTCAAAGCTCTGGGTGTTGGTAATTATGGATGTAAAAATAATTATTAGCCTATGAAAGAGTTATTAGCCTATGGTGTGTGCGTGTGTGTGTGTGTGTGTGTGTGTGTGTCTCAATCAAGCCGAGGATTAAAATAAAAATCATGGACGGACACATAATAATGGCTGTCCCTCGTGTAACGAGGATGGCCGGCCCAAGGGCCACCTGGTCGTGAATTTGTACAAGGTGTAGAAGCTGTCACCAACACAACAACCACACCCTAAGTTAACGGGTTGCATGACCCAGTGTCAAGGATTAGTCCGGGAAGACCGGACAACTCGCCAACTGCACTGGCTAACCATTACCCCGGAACACGATCCGCAAATCGATTAACATCCAGGTTCACAATTACTGCTGGGTAGACAGAGGCGAATGGCGTAAAGAAACTTGCCCATAGTTTCACCCTGCCCGGGGATCGAACTGTCCGCTCGTTTGCAGGCGAGGATGCTGACCCTAACACGTACTCAGGAACAGAGATGACGCTAAAGATTTGCAACATTAAGGCTATTAATCGTTAATTTTAGGTACTTCAGCGGCTAGAGTTATTCTAACCGTAATAAATGTTTAGAATAACCCTAATTATTGGGTAAATATTACATACATATACTCTGACCTGCATGTGGGGTCAGAGATAAAATATACAGTATTTCATTTGGGTCACACAATTCCTATACTTAGGAGAAATATTTTTTTTACATAACATTGATGGTTAAATTGATCACTGACACTGGTACTGTATAGGTTCACATTTAATTCTTGTACACAACACAAACATTTATGAGAAGTTTCGACCTTAGATCACTTCATAATAACCAGTTGAGAACAGTGACGTAACCTCCAACACCGAGCACAGTAGACTCCCTACCTAACACTCCACTACTGGGCCGCTGCTTTAATGTTTATTTGGTTAATGGAGACGATTTATTCAGCAGGAGACTCCGTACACAAGTGACTATGAGATAAGAGCATTAGGTTTAAAGGCTTAAACACTATTAAAGGGATTAAATCATTGTAATTAGGGAATAAAAGTGTTGTATTAACCTGGCCCTTATGTCTTAGAATAGATTTACAGGAGAATTCTAAATTGTGTTCAGTAAACTGCAGGGTTTAGTCCCCGGATAATACTGAGCCAAAATGTTGATATGAGAAAATGTCAGAATCTGTATCGTTGTGTAGTTACAATACTTAGATGTGAAGGTGATGGTAGTGAGATTGGAGTGAAACAGCTGTAGAATTTTGTTAATTTCATACATATAACTCTACAGTCTATAGAGTAGAGTTATGTATATAAAATTTACTCTAATAACGCAACTGTATCATATTGTGTGGAGTTTACACATTATGATACAGTTGCGTTATTAGAGTAAATGTTCAAAATTCCTTCCCTTTGCCTCTGTATCACATTCTGTAGTTGTATGAATAAAATTCCACAAAAACCTACGGCTGTTTCACTCCAACATCTTTCAAGTACTGTAGCTACGCAACGATGCAGATTCCGACATTTTCTCATCGACATTTTGGCTCAGTATTGTCCCAGGAACACACTGTCCACTAGCAACAAAAGTGTCTCGTAAAGAACACACAACTACTGTTGGAAGCGATAAAATCAAATAAGTCCAATCACATCGAGGATATCTGGTGAGGCCGGCGGCACAATACTACCCAGGCACAAGGGACACGTGATACCTGAAGTAAAAAATGCCAACTATTGTACCTGGTCCCAGACCGAGGCAGCAGGACGGGCAGGACATTTACACGTACTATACGAGTCAAGGCCGTGATGCCCAAACGTTCAGATCATTGGATGTTGCTCCCTATATTATAATTTTTGAACAAACAAGAACTGCAAAAAGCATCCGTTGACTTGTAGTCCGTTTTGTAACTGGGGGTGAGAGGGGGGGTGTTAAAGAAAGCACCGCAGTGTGAAGAAATAAAATCTAATATCAGTAAAAGAGACGATGACCCGTCTCAGTGCTCACAACGCGCCCCCTCCCCCCAACCAGCCGCACCCTGGGGAGCTGCCCCTCTAGCTACGACACCGTCCATAATTATGTGACAACAAAATGTTCAGTGTGAAATATTACACCAAAGGAACTTCAAAGCATTTATTGATCAGAAATATAACCAATTATTTGGCCTGTTGATTTACTTGATGCCGCAAATAGTAAAGTACTAAAGCGCTTCACGGTGGAGGACGGAGCACAACAGAGAGAGCCCACTAAAATACTTGCATGAGAATCACAGACATTTACAGCCCACAGATTAAAGCCGCAGTTTGTATTAGTTTTACTGATATCAGGACACTGACTACCAACCACGATGACTAAACTTATGCCTTGTTAAACAGTTATACATGAAGCTTAGTACCCATAGCAGCTGGCTACTGTACTAAGTATATCAACATCTCATACGGGTTCTTTAACGGCAGCAGTACAACGAAAACGATTACTGGCAACAATCGCCTTAATGTATGATTAACCCATAAATTTCCTTATCTTTTATCGCCAATAACAAAGTTCTGTCTGGTGATCGTAGGCGAGTTGGGTATTGTTTTAGGGCGTTAATCAAGGAAGCCAACAGTAGTACTTGGCCTCTACAGTACACTACTCTGGTCACTATCAATATTATTTTCACACACCTGACGTCACTACAACTCATCTTAGTTACAAGCAGACGTAAAGGAAGGAATGTATGATATGGTGTATAGCCTGACACACACACACACACACACACACACACACACACACACACACACACACACACACACACACACACACACGTCATTATGTTCTAGGTCAGTTGATACACACTACACATGTTAGTGATTTGAAATTAAACACGAAATTATACCAAATAAAACAGGACGCACAGATGGATAATTGTTTACAAAATAAGAACAATTCTGAATACTGTATTAATGTCAAGGGCAACTAGTTTTAATTGAACCATTACCAGTGCAATTTTTTTTAATCATTTACACAAATAATATTAAATTCATACTGATTGTTTCATCAACTTATGTAAACGTTTGTGTATGTGTGGGAAGGTGTGACCCCTGTACTGGAAAGACTACCCCAATACATACAGCAAGGTGTTCTTTAGCTACCGAGTATTATACTTCTGGTCCAGGAGAGTCACAACGATCCATCCTAATACTTGGAATAGTTTCTTCTAGTGTGGACTGACTCTAGAAGGTTGGTGAGTTGTGGGATACTTTATACAGTACCCAGCAAAGGTTCAACACTAATTGTTATATTATTGATAAAACTCTTAGATATACACAGTCTGTAAGGTTTTGTTTCTTTTCTTCATTTCGTCGCTAAATAATTATCATTGATTCTGAAGACGCTCATGAAACGGTTCGTGTTGTGGTGAATCATTTTTACACAAATTATATCAGATAAACGCAAGGGTGTGTGCTGTCGGTCACCTGTTTCCAAGATGAGTGGTGTTCAGCAGTCAGAGGGAGGCGGGTCAAAACACCTCGCCCAGATTTTGCACAGACGACAACTTCTTTCTAAAGCCAACAGTCAACTGGTATTTAACTTGTCGCACAGTACAAGGTGAGGAGTGTCTTGCCAAACGGGATCCCGTGTGTATTTATACGTTGTTATGAAGCTACACACTAAAGTTCACTTCATTTTACTCACAATTCCTCAAGTTACGTAACGGAAATATCTCGTACAGAAGGACGGACCAGGACAACGCTTGGCTTGTCCTTCCTCTCTACTGCGGTGACAATAACAACGCAGTGATTGACGTTACAATATCGGAACTAACGTTATTATCATTGTGGTTCCAAGTTGTTTAGGTTAGGTTACGTGGGTTAAATTGGTTAGGTTAGGTATAAGAAAGTCTTTTAAAATAACCTACGAGATGGTATCAACATTACATGGAAACACCAACTAACTTGTACACCCACAGAGCTCAAATACGGAGACAAATGTAACGTAACTTCAGAATCTTTGTGAGTACCGACCAGAGTACACGAGTCTCTAAGGCTGAGGTACTGGCCACAGACAGACAACAAACCAACAATACTAAAGTAACTTATCTGCAAAATACATCAAGATAAGTTGGGTAAGTACCACTTAGGAAATGCCGTTTATTGTCTAATCAGAGAAGTTAAGCAACGTTGGGTCTGGTTAGTACCTGGATGGGTGACCGTCTGGCCCTAAGAACACCAGATGCTGAGGACCTAAGGACTCTACTGGAAACAAGCATCACATGGCTTGGTCAGTTGTCCTTGGTTTTGTTTGTATCAGTAATGGTGTAGCCTGAAACTACATGGTTGCAGAATGTGTCCTGTAATACTTTTTTATTAGTTGTGGGGGGAGGGGTATTAGGCAATTAAAACTTGGGTCACTACAAATCAATACTGTGACAGGCCAACAGAACCTAAACACGACACCATCAAGACATTTTATCCTATGTTTACATTAGATATTTATAGATTATGTCGAGGTTAAACAACACAGACGACAAACACTTCACTAGTCAGGCGTTAAGGTGGATTTATTCTAGAAAAAAATGATGGAAAGAAAATTTGCATTATAATCAAAATTACAATTAAGCTCAATCGATGCAACGGGGCACTAATTTAAATACTCATTAATATAAATGAACTGTTCTCAACGTGTTGGTAGCCCCGCTAGTCTCCAGTCTCCCTCAGTCACCAATACTAGAATCGTCCAGTTTGTCACCCATGAATGTAAATGTTGGCTAATCTATTCAACAATCACGTTATTTGAATATTTATTATCAGTTAACAACAAAAGTTATCTCTAATATTTATAATTAGGCAAATAAAAACGGTATTACATGAGAGCACCCGATCCGTCCACACACAATAACAAGACGCAATAAGGAATGAAGAGTGAACAAGAGAATAAATATATAGCTAAGATAAGAATGATACATCGACGTAATACTTTGAAAGAATACACTTGGCATCTACTTCACTAGGTGTTTACTCGACAGATGGTGCTGACTGTGACATCAAAGAGAGAAAGTTCGATCAAATCGGTAACATCCGGGCGCCATGTTGTTACTCAGCTGAAGAAGAAAATTGCGTTCGTACTGTAGAGGAAGTTGATGATGTTGTTGTTTATTCAGTAAAATTGTCATACATGTTTACAATAGGATAACCATGTTTATAAACTATGTTGGAGAGAGAGCCCGAGACGACTTCCCACCCATTGAGTAACAGCATGGCGCCCTATTGGCCATAGTTTAAGACTATCAACGGCGTCAGCTCTGCATCAAAGCCTAAAGGAAAGAGAAATTTAAATGAAGGTGGATACTTGGTGGTCGCCAAACTAAAGTAAGTTGCAAAAGAGATCCTCTCTAAAGCTGAAGAAGTAGTTGATAAGACAGCAGTATTTGTCAAGAGAAGCAACAGTACGTTCAGGTTGCGGCAGGGACACAGGTGGGGTGAGAACACTAGTCATGCAGCAGGTAGGGTGTAATGGACACAGCTGCACATCTAATATATTAATACCCACACATTCATATTATGCTCCGTCGTCCATAAAACACGTGTGAAACCCTAAAGCGTTCCCCTCTAGTGAAGTGTTTTCTCTAGTGAGTGGTTACCGTCCATTTTTTTATATTGCCTGAAATGTTCTATTTATATGTAAATTTAAATTTGTGACGCAACATATAGGAGTAGCAGTAAGTGACATATATCCTACCGTTAACTGAAGCATTGAACGTACAGTGAGAATATGTTGAAACCTTCAAC
Organism: Homarus americanus; assembly: GCF_018991925.1. NCBI lineage: Eukaryota > Metazoa > Arthropoda > Malacostraca > Decapoda > Nephropidae > Homarus > Homarus americanus. Next base: position 53,289 of record NW_024752279.1, read on the forward strand.
TATATTTACGTGTAGTTTGGGATATCATTCGACACTTAGCAGAGAATACAACACTTCAGAACACATCACAAGTCCAGATCGTCAAGTAATGGAACAGCGCAAAGAACTTCTGATGTGTTTGAAGCAGAAAAGAAAGTATTCGATGAAAAACGGATACGTATTAAATATAAACAATGAGAAAGTAATGGAGGTAAGTGTATCAGTCCAAAACCCGAGGAATGGATGGGGGAGAGGGGGGAGGAGGCAGTCATTCCCCAGCCCACGACCTCCCACCCACCACATCCCACACAACACGGTGAATATAATAAACGAGACAGCTGCTGAGAAGAATGACAGAGGCCCAAGTTCGGAGACACTACACCGAGAACTATTTCCGGTTTGAAAATCATGTAAACAAACACTGACACTTTACTTAAGACTAATCAACTTGGTATAGTAGGTGAATTAGGAGTTTAATATATGGGTATGACTCATTACCGATCCCCCCCCTCTCTCTCTCAGGTAACGTTTAGGAGAGGTGTATTTATTTATGCTAGACAGGATCTTAGAGCCAGCCAGGTAAAGGTGCAGGTAAAATGTATTTGAAGAATCGAAATGGTGTAAAATCAAGCTGAAGGGAAGAGACCAACTTCATTGAATTTATTTATAGATCCTTGAATTACAATTTATTAAACCACGAGAATTTCAGGGCCTTTACTAAACAACGCCACGGCACTCAACTCTAACCACCTCCTTGTCATGGGTAACTTCAACTACGGCAACATCAACTGGAGGAATGAACTTACACCAAATGACCTAATCACCTTGCAACACTCTTTGTAAAAACTCTGAGAGACAATTTCCTATTCCAATATATTAAAGATCCGATTCATTAGAGGGAAACGAATTAAAACCCCTACACCTCATAACTTACTAAAACTAACTTACTAACTAGGAGGGGTATGTAGGCCAAGTTAGAACAACTAGCCCCCGTTGGCACCAGTCACCAGTAATACAACAGGATGAGCAAACACAATATCCACACCAAAAATTCACATGGAACACAATATCCACACAAAATATCAACATGGAACACAATATCCACACAAAATATCAACATGGAACACAATATCCACACCAAATATCCACATGCAACATAATATCCACACAAAATATCCACAGGCAACAAAGGTCACAATTTTCATTAGTGATCAGCGTATCATTATCTCCTTATTTAACCACAAAAGGTCTTTCATAAACCTAACTTCACTAAAATGTGGTCTTATCGTAATCACTGAATCTGGACTAAACTTGAATAAACTTCATAAGATAAAATTCTACTGTATGTCGAAGCTCAAGATAAAAGGGTTCGGGTTAGGTTAGGTTAGGTTAGGTCAGGTCAGGTCAGGTCAGGTCAGGTCAGGTCAGGACAGGTCAGGTCAGGTCTAGGAGTACGGGTCGATCACGATGCTTCCTCATATTGATCTCAGAGATGCGGTTTAACTCATCAACACTAATGCCCCTGTTAACCAAGACGATCATTGTCAACAGAAGGCGGAAGAACATTTGGACTGGGATGGTTCTGAATAAGTTTACCATTGTGAGGGTGGAGAGAGGAACGCCAGGTGGTGATCGATCGCTCGTACTGGCGTTGTATTCTCCGGTAGGGGATTTTTGATAGAGAGACAGATATAGATAATTAGTCGGTAAAATCACAATGCAAGTTCAAATTGATCCAGATAGATAGATAGATAGATAGATGATGGTTAACATATTGTAAGTATAGACGAACATAGCCATCATATTCTCCCTTCACATCAGGTCGTATCGTATGGGTGAGGAGTTCATATTCTGAATTCTTCCTGTCAATGATAGTTCAGTCTCTAAATATCTCCGAATCTCCACAATCTTTAAGAAATTTAATCTCTAAAAATCCGTGACTCTCTAAAAATCTGTGACTTTAGAAATCTGTGACTCTCTAAAAATCTGTGACTCTAAAAATCTGTGACTCTAGAAATCTGTGACTCTCTAAAAATCTGTGACTCTCTAAAAATCTGACTCCCTGAAACAATTATATCTCCAAAATCTGTTTTGTTTTGATTCTGTAAAATTTCTAAGGAATTGAATTTCTTAAAAGCTTGTTAGTATCTTAAATATCTACAAAACTGAAACCCTGAGAGACTAACTGTATGGTAAGCAGATAAGAGCCACAACACTCATGACTGCACCAACACACTAAGTAAACCTTCCTAAGATACAGTACACTATATATGGATCTTGTCTGGCCAGTTTTCCCTTATGTGGCCCGAAATCTCTCAGCCAAGACGTAATCTTCACCATTCTGTTAATAAATGATAACCCACATCCACTTAACCTCTTTACCGTAATTTTGAAGTGTAATTAACAGCCATATCATCCGTCAACATTATCCGGTATCTCTTAAGTCATCCAGGGAAATCTTTTTTTTACAGTGACCCGTTCCCAAGGTACGTGTACTGGACCCGACTTGTTTATCTCTCATATTAAAGTGGGGTGGGTGGGGTGTGGTGGAGAGGGATGGCTGAGAGGGAGAGGGGAAGAAATGGGTGAAGGGGAGGGTAAGAGAGATGCGTGAGAGGGTGGCTGAGGGGAATTGGTGAGAGGGAGAGAAATGGTTGAGGGGCTGGATGAGTGAAATGGTGTGTGAGGGGAGTGGATGAGAGGGATGGGTGAAGGGGATGAGAGAGGGAAATGGGTGAAGGAGGTGGATAAGGGAGATGGGTGAGTGAAATGATGGGTGAAGAGGATGGGTGAAGGATAAAGACACCTCAAAGAGACAAAATCCCCAACAGTTGTGACAGTCAATATAGGTGTTACCTTCTTCGTCCCCCCCAGCAGGCTGCTCTTCTACTTGACGTACTTCTCTCGTGAACGTCCTCAAGACCTGATACCAGCCAACAACGTTACTATGAGCGCCCCTGAAGATGCCGTTCCTGCCTTCCTGTAGCAGCTGTGTGAGCCTGGCGGAGCGAGTTGGTGGTCTCAGTGTTTGGTATTCATGGATACGCTGTGTGGGAAGCGCTGCAGGAGTCAGCCAGGTTTGTTTATGATGGGTCTCCCAGCTGGCGAGACCCAGGCGATGGTAGTGTCAACACGGAGCCAGGGAGTGATGACCTACTGCTGGTGGTGTTGAGCATCGCCTCCTTCGTCTTGGTACTTCCTTTATTAATTCTCATTAATTAATTTACCTGAAGCTGGAATTTTTTCCTGTTAATTAATTGAGTTTGGCGAGACAGGTGTTTTAAACTGATAACATGTAATTAGCAGCAACAGGTGTTTTTGTTATTAATGACTTATTCACCTGAGATGAGATTTGTGATACCAGTAATTTATTCTAATGAGATACCCTATTTTATATTCATAATTAAGACACTTGATTTACTTGACGACAATATTTTTCTGTGTGATTAGCTTACCTGTGACGAATGAGGGGTTTCTCTTTACCAATTACTGATGAACTTAAAAGCAATTATACTTTTCCAACTAATGATTGATTACTCTGAGTCAGATGCTATTTCTAGTAAATAATTAAAGTAAGACAGGTGCATTTTATTAACCAATAATTAATTTACTTAGCGTGTGTCAGGCAGCAATTTTACAGGTAATTAATCTAACACAACCAGGTGTTCTTGTAATTAATTTACTTATGATAAGTTTGTTACCAATAATAAATTTAGCTGGCGCAGGTGTTACAGCATCAGACGCACCTCTCACTAGTTATCTCCTCTTAGTGCAGCATCAGACGCACCTCTCACTAGTTATCTCCTCTTTGTGCAGCATCAGCCGCACCTCTCACTAGTTATCTCCTCTTTGTGCAGCATCAGACGCACCTCTCACTAGTTTTCTCCTCTTTGTGCAGCATCAGACGCACCTCTCACTAGTTATCTCCTCTTTGTGCAGCATCAGCCGCACCTCTCACTAGTTGTCTCTCAGAGTCTCACTAGTTTTCTCCTCTTTGTGCAGCATCAGACGCACCTCTCACTAGTTATCTCCTCTTTGTGCAGCATCAGCCGCACCTCTCACTAGTTGTCTCTCAGAGTAAAAGTTTCTGCGTGTTTTTGTTTCCCTGGCTGCTGTTACTGAGGGTGCTGTGTACTCCTCGGCTCCTGCGGCTGGAGATAAGTGGTCAAGTCTGCTGCATAACCGTTTGTTACAGCAGTAATTGGCAGACGGCGGCCGAGGGGATACGTGCCTGGCTCCTGTCCTAAGGGTTGTTGTTCCTCGTCCGTGGCACTGCTAGTCGACCCAACTGTGAATGGATACCTAACTTTATTGTTGGGGGAATGAAGGTGATCGAGAGCAGTGCCGGCCATACTGCCTCCTCGGGTATCGGAGGCTTAAAATTCAATGTGCTATATCCGCACTGCCCCTAACTGGCCGCCAGGCACTTGAGATCCGTTTTCACAACCATAACAGAATTTTCGTTGTTTTTCGTCTTTTCCCCCAATAGTTCGCTCGAGTAAGAATGGAATATACGTGGGTGTTCATTCTCTCTATCTTGAGCCAATGTCCTCTGTTCGACACTCCCGGGGGAAGACCTCAGCCTCGCCTCTTAAAATGGGATTCATGGAGTGTTGATACTGCAACACATTCACATGAATAAGACTAACGGGAAAATGGCCACTGGCACGACTGAAGCTACTTGAGGTGGCAGGGGTAGTGGCAGGATGATGGCAGGGGAAGTGGCAACGGTGGTGATGGCAGGGGAAGTGGCAAGGGTGGTGATGACAGGGGTAGTGGCAGGATGATGGCAGGGGAAATGGCAGGGGTGGTGATGACAGAGGAAGTGGCAAGGGTGGTGATGGCAGGATCTCTTAGGTAAAGGACTCAACGTTCACACCAACACTACCATCAGTCAAAACATTCCTCAACACGCACTACACGTCCCTCTCACGCGTCGACCTCACAATATAAGAGGAAGGAGAGGTATGAATAATATATATCTATGAGAGGTCATCAACTCTTCCTTCCTCATGAGGCGTTTATAGTCCGGCTTTAAGATACAAAAGTAACACACAAGGTAAGAACATTTATTTGTGATGGGTCTAGTGTGTGTGTAGGGAGTTTATTAACATATTTAACTTCTACCAGTGTATCTTATATAAACAAGTAGGGGGTGACGCTATTATTGTGTGTGTATTATCCAGGTTGTTTGTACTACATCAATAAACTCACAAGGAACCACTAAAACAAAATAAAGTTGTGGTGGAAACAATTTGAGGATAATATGCAACTGAACGAGGAAGAAAACAAAAGAAGAAAAATTATTAACGAAGATAATGGCCATAATATCAATACAATTACTAACAAAACACACACACACACACACACACACACACACACACACACACACACACACCGCCGTACCAACTATGAGAGACGTATAAAAACAAAAAATCATAAGTAGTGAAGAATTGTGGATAGAAAACGTATAAAGACGAAGATATTAATGGTGTGAGGATGAGAACGGTATGATTAATGAGGAGATGGCGAAGGAGATTTATGAGAGAGAGAGAGAGAGAGAGAGAGAGAGAGAGAGAGAGAGAGAGAGAGAGAGACTAGATCATTAAAAAAGATGAATCATGTCTACAGAGATCTCAAGAGTGTATGGAGAGAAGCATAACAAGAGTGGGAGGGAGGACGTGCAACGCAGAGGAACACGTCACTAATAATGAATCAACTTTAATGAACACTGTAAATGGAGTTGAATCCCCCAGGCAGCTGCTCCAACACGTTCAACTGGAGTTATATAGTGAATCGATCCATAGATGGTCTCTACTGACGCCTTGTATACCCGATATGGCAACACTGCAAGTTATTATATGGCAGGTAGTTGAGGCTGGGAACACTGTTGTCTCCATGTTAAAGGTTATGTGTGTCTGTGATGTTCTGTCGACGTCAATAAGCTTAGTTGTTATTGTCGTGTTCTGCTTATCAACGACCTCAGCATTGTTATTGGTAGATCACAGACGTTGTACCTCCTATGTCGTAAGTCGTCGTTTGAAGCCCAATGACTCTTCACGCTACTGGGAATAAGAGCCTCAGTGCTAGACAACTGGGGGGAGTAGACAAGGAGGTACTGCACTCAACCACCTTCATTTCCTCATAGGTAAAGTTAGGTAGCTGTCAGGTCACCAAGTTCTCCTAGCACATAAGCTCTCGGGTCACCAAGTTCTCCCAGCAAACAAGCTTACAAGTCACCAAGTATTCTCTATACCTGCTCATGAAACAACTATCACCAATATAATGCTCCTGGTGAACACACGTATCTCCTACCATTCTCTGTACCTCGGTCACCATGTACCCCTCAGATGATGTCGGATCCAGGCAATGTCACCAAGCAGCCTTATGAAACGAGATGCTGGCGCGGGGGAGAATATGTGGTTTCGGTATTTGGTGACGGTGAATAGGGAAGCAAGATGAATTTTATTTCTCTGTCTCTTGTGGGTCGCTGGAATTTTCCTCTTAAAATCGACTCATAAAATCCGGATGTCAGGTAAATTATACTTCTTAATATATGTCTTTTTTTTTTCTTCTCACATATCCGACTTCAACTCCAACTACCGTAAGATAAACTATAATTCTTAACAGGTCTTATAAAAAAAAAGTTATAATTTATCTCTCTCTCGATAATTATTCCCTCTCTCTCCCTCTCCACCCCCCAAGAAAGGCTAAAAATCGTAAAAAAATAAAATAAAGTAAACATTATCTAAAATTCAGACGGGGTCCACACGCAGATAGGAGAGAGAGAGAGAGAGAGAGAGAGAGAGAGAGAGAGAGAGTAGTGGGGTGCTGGTATAGTCATAAGGATGCGCATACGACATGAAATATGACCAGGACGGATCCCAGACGAGACCCGCTAGGTATTGGATGAGGGTGTGTGTGTGGGAGTGTAGGCTTGGGTATACTCAGTGGGGGTATTGGCTGTGTAGAGTGTAGTCCATGTATACGTGTGTGTGTGTGTGTGTGTGTGTGTGTGTATAATTGGATACCTGTGTCTATGTACGTATCTTCTACTACTACCTACTATTACTACAACTACTACTACTAACTATCTTTTTAGTCTCCTGTATAATAATACATTCTCCACTAGCCTAATACATAAGTATCTACCCTAGTTGAGTTAGTTAAGTCGCAGATCTATACATCATTCAGTGACTGTTGCCTCATAATCAATGTCTGTGAATGTTGTTGGTTTAAGGACGAAACTTCTGGGTTGAAGCTTCTGTTCTTATAACACCTCAGCCAGCCTGGTGTAGGAGCACTTTACATTAGGTCCCACCCCGCCCATTGTTGTCAACACTAGAGGAGTGAAGCTGCCTTGGTCCACGGTCTCCTTGCTTATTCTCTGTTCTTTCCTTTTCATCGTCGCTCCTCTTGTGTGTAGCCTCGAGAGTCAGGTCAGGGAGGCTGTGATAGTGTTTTCTATCACCACTATTTAATGTTGTCCCTCAATGGGCAAAGTTCTTTACGACATTTGCCTCTGTCTGCCCAGCATTAATTGGGAACCTGGATGTTGATCGATTTGCGGATCGTGTTCTGGGGTAATGGTTAGCCAGTGCAGTTGGCGAGTTGTCCGGTCTTCTCGGACTAATCCTTGACACTGGGACATGCAACTCGTTAACTCAGGGAGTGGTTGTTGTGTTGGCGACAGTTTCTACACCTTAAACAAATTCACACCTCGGATCCCTTGGGCCGGTCATCAACCATTATAGTTAATGCAGTTAAGTTGTGGTACTCTTACAGGGCGGAGGCTCGAGGTAAACACTTCTTGACCATTTCCACATTTATTCATTTTATACAGTATATAGTTACACGGTAAGATCTGAGAGAATATTAAGTGGATGTAGGGAGAAAAGATGCAAGCTCAGGGACAGTATTACCATGTATATGAATATGTATAGTATGCATGTATATATACAGTATATGTGTGTGTGTATCTGTGGTCTTCTTCAACATATTTGCTTTGAGGTCTCCTATTTCGTCATGCCTCATGCAAACGAACCCTCCCTTCTTGCACACCATGACGTGGTTGATGTCGTATGATGTTCCACACACACTCATTGGGCGGGCATGCTTTCCACTGGCCAATCATAACGCAGAACAATCGTGTCTGTGGATTCCTGTTTATTAAAGCTGAAACCTTTTGCTCTTATCAGTAAGGTTATCAGCCTGTTTGTGGCGCCCTCTTTTGGATCTATCTCTACTTTTTTCTTCACGGTCTCTTACAGTTGTTGTGTCAGTAGGAGTTTGTCGCTTTGGGTGTGCTACGTTTCTATGGTAATGAACAGTCGGATTTTGACCTAATATGTGGTCGGTGAGGGCTGCTGTGAGCTTGACAAAGTTCTGATATTCAGTGGCTGCAGCTCCTCCGGGTTAGTGATTCCCATTCCTCCTTGACTCGGTAGTAGTGCATGTATGTACTGGTCACCAGGCTGGGGGAGAAGCTGCCATTCACGCCATGAGAAGGTTATTTAAGGAGCATCATTGTGAAGCTGTATGCAGTCCTGGTAGACGCCCCCAATGCTTTCAACGTACTCAACCGCAAGACTACACTGCACAGCATCAAGATAAAGTGTCCAAGCTCTGCAAAATATGTTGAAAACACCTACAGGAACCCGACAAACCTCTATTTAACCAGCTTCAAGGCCCTAGATGAAGAGACCATGGCAATGTATGCATTAAACCTATCAGTGCTCCAACACACAATAAACTATAAGACAAAGGTCAAACATGTAAAATACAGTGATGACCTCAAAGGAGCAGGAAAGGTTGGGATATCCAAAAGTGTTGGGACTTGGTAACATCACGTGGTCCAGCAAAACCATCCTCACTGTGAAGCCAGAATACGATGATCAGGCAAAAAAGAGGTGTTCAATGGAAATGAGGCCAAAATAACAAAGGTTAAAGATATCTAGGCGCTGTAATGAGCACGAATGATTCCAATGCCAAATACAGAAATGATAAGGTAAAGGAGTGGGTGAAGGAAATCAAAGCTCTGTGGAAAATTGCTAACACAGCCACAGGTGGTGTAGGCGGCATTCATCCCACGGAGTCAAACATCGTTGGAATTACCTGACGCGCACTAACCTTGACCTCTTCTCCGTCGTCTAGAAGAAGCCAAAAGGATCACATTTATTACCAACACTACTACTACTACTAACCAATATATACTACCACTACTAACACCACAAATTATCACAACCAGTCACAGCATAATACCTTACCCTCAAATCACTACACAACACCCACCATCGTTACCAACACCCACCATCGTTACCAACACCCACCATCGTTACCAACACCCACCCAGCCCGCGTAATCCTCTAACAATATTGCCAAATTCTCTTGTCTCCTTCTTCCCGGCTGGGTTGAGAGCGTCCTGGGAATAACTTAACATATCTTGGGATTTATTGGACGTCTTGAGCCACATCATGGTGTCACTGGGAAGGCAAGAGGCTTTAAGAAGGTACTCAACCATCTTTTTTTTTCAAGGATAACGAAGGTGAAGGATCAATGAGGTATTGTAGGTTTTACTTGAAGTTAATACAATGATTTATACCATAGGGGAGAATGTTACTATGAAGGGGAGGTGAACGTTCAATTAGTCACTGTTGTGTTGTTAAGAAGTCATATCAGGTGTTCGAGAGAGAGAGAGAGAGAGAGAGAGAGAGAGAGAGAGAGAATTAAGCCACTTAACAGGCGAAAGTTAAATGAGACAAGACCATTGAGCCAATATTGGTAAACTTGTCATACTGATGTTTATATTTGTGTGTGTGTGTGTGTGTGTGTGTGTGTGTGTGTATCCACATCTCATACACTATACATGATGTGTGTATGTGTACCCTGCAGACGTGTGTGTGTGTATATATGCATAAGACAAAACTCTATTTATTTACAAGTGACCTTAACCCCCATACTATTATCTCTCTCTCTCTCTCTCTCTCTCTCTCTCTCCTTCTATCCTCCCATTTCTCACTCTCTCCCTCCTCTTATGTAACCCTCTCTTCCCCTCTCCCTCCTTCTCTTCCCGCCTGTCTTCCTCCCTCCATCCCCTCTCTCTTCACACTCACAGCACACAGGAAGAACAGACAGGTTGTGGCGGCGCTGTGTATCTGGCAGACCACAGCAGCATAGTAAAGAAGGAGGGAACACACACACACACACACACACACACACACACACACACACACACACACACACACACACACACACACACACACACACACACACACACACACACACACACACGATCATCTCACTACCACTATTTCCTTTAATATCATCAAAATCGTTAACATTATCACTTCAAGCACCACCACTGAATACCCCCTATCACTACCACAACTACCACAATCACTAACATTACCACAATCATCGCTGCCATAATCACTACCTCAACTATCACCACCATCTACCACCACCACCACTATCTTTGCCGTGTACAAAGTGTAGTACAGGTGTGAGAAATAGCTTCACGCTCTTCACGCATCTCAGTGCTTCCACCTAATGAGGACAGTGTAACCCAGCTAACTCTTCCACACACTATCTACCTCGCTCTTACGTCAGGGCCCATAGAGGTAATCCTTCCTTGCACTGTGAGAGGGTTACGTCTCCCAGCCACCACTAACAGTCCTGGACACTCAGATGAATTCCACACAGTAGTAGGATGGTAAACTGTCATACCGTGAATCAGAGTGGACCAGATAGTGACATAACATCAGTGTGCTGCTATAACCAAGTGTGGAGCGGCAATTGAGTGCAGTGATTGACATCCCCCAGTGCGCCGCCCCCCGTACACTTACGCCCCTGTTCCACGTAAGTAGTGGTAAAAGCCCCTCTGACACAGGTAAATAAGGTTGTCTCGCTACTACTCTACCACAGCTGTTCGTCGCCTCCCACGAGGGCAGGGAGCTAACATCACCCTCCTGTACTAGAAGGAGAAAGATGACAACATTACTGACCCCGACAAAGACGCCGATGTAATGAAAGGATTCCAAGTAGTCCAATTAAAAAAATGAAGAAGCCAGAGCTTGTATAAATAAAGTGAGAACAGCAATAATTGTCTTCTCGTTATCACAAGAGAGCAAGGTTAGACTTCCCCGACGTCACGTCAACCTCACGCAGATATGAGGAGCTGCGTCACACCGGAGAGACACACCCAGGACCTAATACACAGGGATAGGTTACATAACTATACAACAACATCGCTTTTCGTCGAGGAAGACTGTCATTATAATTACAGGACTCAACTCTTCCAAGACACTGAATGAAAATATTACAAGCACGAAGAGACTCACTGGCACGACCACAGCCATTGTTGATTGGTTCTGAAGACCCACCAAGTCTATAACCGTCCCTGGTGCTTACCGTCGTCTGAGTACAGTCTCCACCCGGAAGATGTTATGCCACCCCAAGTCGTCGACGGTGTGGCCTGTGCTCCTGGCGACACCCAACACAGGTATGCAGTGATAACCTCGCCCAAGTGGGAACTATCCAAAAGAAATGCACCAGCTGCAGTATTGATGGGGTCCTGTAGGGTACTTTGACAGCCTTAAAGTTCCCCCACCCCCCCAACATGGTATCAGGACAACTGCCCCCCCAGACAACTACCCTAGACAACTGCCTCCATTACCAGTTGTCCGGGATGCTTCTACCAATTATCACAAAGCATATATCACAAGGTATAATCTGAGGCATTATAAGGAAGGTATCAAGTTGATGATGACTTTGCCCTGAGTATTGGAATGCCGCCGCCATCACACACCACCATCCCCCAACGCTATAACCACCATCATCATCATCACCACCACCACCACCACCACTATAACCATCATCATCATCACCACCATCACCATCATCATCACCACCACCGCAGGAAGGGCCAGGGGGCAACTTTCCGAGTGCTTTGGCCCATAAATCCATTTGATGGTGCGGCTAAATTGTGGTAAAAGTGTAGAGGCAACACGAGTTAGGAGATGTGGGGAGCATCCACATGTGTATGTGTGTGTGTGTGTGTGTGTGTGTGTGTGTGTGTGTGTGTGTGTGTGAATGACAACATCCCCACCTACCTCCCCTCAACTCCACCACCAAAAACACTGTACAAATATTGGTGATCACTCCACTGAGACAAAAGTGACAATTTTAACTTTAAGAAAATAGAAACACGTGTTGAATGCTGGATATTCCTGACAGGTTATTGCTCAGTGGTAGAGACGAGAGCCACGGCCAATGTAGACCACACCCACAGTGAGGTCCTAGAGTCTAGATCTTCGCTGTGGGTGTGAGGTCTAGGAACTAGAGTCCTAGACCCTTGTGAGAAGCGAGGACTCTCATCAGCACCCTGTGTGAGCTGAGAAATCCCGCCAACACCACGTGACAGTAGAGAATTCCTGGCGCACCTTGTCTACTGTGAAACCTCAGATCGTTGTTCAACACCACAGACCAGACTCATAGTTAACTCCTATGTTCACTCCACGTGTCTTCTCATTTTTGCACTGAAAACTTTCTTATGTGACCCACTCCCCCATGTCACCTCATATTATCTCTGTTTATTGTATATTATAACCCATTGCCTTAAAATAATCCCCATTATTATTATTGTTACTAGTCTTATTAATATCACACACAATAATAATAACAATAACGATAATAATAATAATAATAATAATAATAATAATAATAATAATAATAATAATAATAATAATAATAATAATAATAATAATAATAATAATAATAATAATAATAATAATAATACAGGCTAATAGTGTACACCTGAGGCAGACCAGAGTTAGAATTCTCAAATATTTTTATGGTAATATTTTTCCGAACTTGAAATGAGGAAACATTTTCTTCCGAATTTAGAATACGAGAATGGCTGCAGAACCGGTAGACTGTCGTTATAATTTCTACGGTGTTTAAACCTTTAGTATCATATATTAAGTGAAGACGGCCAGTTGGGCACGTTCTCACATTATAATTACATGAGATACATTTAAATCTTCCCCTAAATCCGGGAATACCGAGATTTTTTGGGGGGAGTTTGTGTCGGGCCCCAGGCGCTCTGAATCGGACATTAGGTTACGTGTATCAAGGTAAACAAACAACAATGTATTATGACAGACGGAGATGAATTAGTTTTTTTTTGCTGGGTTCCACGAATTACCCGGTTATACCCAAATGGAGCAGCTATATATACCGAAGTGAAGCCAAAATGTACCGGAGTGAAGCCAAAATATACCGAAGTGAAGCCAAAATGTACCAAAGTGAAGCCAAAATCTACCTAAGTGAAGCCTCAATATACCCAAATGAAGTCAATCATGTAAAAAAAAAATGAAACCAATATGTTCTCAAATGAAGCCTCAACATACCTACGGTAAATGAACGTCACCTTATAAATGAAGCCACAGCATAGTCAGACGAATCCACAACGTACTCAAATGAAGCCACAATGTATTTAAAAGATGCAAAATGTACTCAAAAGATGCAAAAAAGTACTCAAAAGATGCCAGGAGAATAAAGTCACTGCAGCTTGAGGCACCATCTAGTATACTGCATAACCCACAAGTAAAAACAAATAATTTAACATGATAAAACATCATTAGTGTCCAGAAAATTAACTTAAAAGTGTTATATAAAAAAAAAACTATCGAGTCCAAATTTTAACCCAAAGAGAACGTAAAAAATTGCAAAAAATCAAAAAAATCAATCGCATTAAATTTTTTAACTTATAGCAAATATATTTCAACAGTGTTAATATATCTAACTTAAAATTAACTCAACAGTCCTCAATCTTAAAAGTATTATAAAATTATCTTATAGGAGTTAAAACATCGAAGAGTTTAACAATTTAACCTAAAAATGCTTAAACATCAAAAGGGGTTTTAAAATGTAACCGTAATAAAAAAAACATTTTCTTGTGGTATTGAGAGAAGAATGAAACAGATTCAAGTAGAATCTTGTGGCATCATTTGGGTACGTTCGGTTCTTAGATACAGAGAGAGAGAGAGAGAGAGAGAGAGAGAGAGAGAGAGAGTGTGTGTGTGTGTGAAGCATCAACTCAGGCCCAATCAAGTTTCCAAACAGGTAAAACGAATCTCTGAATTTCATAAATAAACTATCATGTCAAATCATATCAAAGGAAAAAAAAAATAAGAACCAGAAACAATAAATGAAAAAAAAATGAAGAAAAAGCAACAATATCTAATGCAGCCTTAAGTTAGGATTCTCAGAGACTCGTAAATTCCTCCCTGGACAAAGATTAAGAGAACGTATCTATAGGTAATGGAGAACCACACGTTATATAATTCTCTTATAATTATATCGATGATGTTAGAGAGGGCCAGAGAGAGGCGTCCTTTCATCACAGTTAATTAAGATGTAAACTCCCGAAGCTCTGTGTACTCCCTAGGCTCTTGAGTCTTTGTCGTGTAGTGAGGCTCTCTATCCTTCACTCAGGGGTAGAGTTCTGGTTACTCTAGTGAGGGGTAGAGTAGAGCTTAAGAGCCGTGGTAGTCTACGAAGGCTTAAGTAGTGCCAGGGTGTTGTAGTGAGGTGAAGTAGTGCCAGGGTGTTGTAGTGAGGTGAAGTAGTGCCAGGGTGTTGTAGTGAGGTGAAGTAGTGCCAGGGTGTTGTAGTGAGGTGAAGTAGTGCCAGGGTGTTGTAGTGAGGTGAAGTAGTGCCAGGGTGTTGTAGTGAGGTGAAGTAGTGCCAGGGTGTTGTAGTGAGGTGAAGTAGTGCCAGGGTGTTGTAGTGAGGTGAGTAGTGCCAGGGTGTTGTAGTGAGGTGAAGTAGTGCCAGGGTGTTGTAGTGAGGTGAAGTAGTGCCAGGGGCGTTGTAGTGAGGTGAAGTAGTGCCGGGGTGTAGTGAGGTGAAGTAGTGCCAGGGTCTGTAGTGAGGGTGTTGTAGTGAGGTGAAGTAGTGCCAGGGTGTTGTAGTGAGGTGAAGTAGTGCCAGGGTGTTGTAGTGAGGTGAAGTAGTGCCAGGGTGTTGTAGTGAGGTGAAGTAGTGCCAGGGTGTTGTAGTGAGGTGAAGTAGTGCCAGGGTGTTGTAGTGAGGTGAAGTAGTGCCAGGGTGTTGTAGTGAGGTGAAGTAGTGCAGTAGTGCCAGGGTGTTGTAGTGAGGTAGTAGTGCCAGGGGTGTGTGTAGTGGTGAGTGAGGTGAAGTAGTGCCAAGTGTTGTAGTGAGGTGAAGTAGTGCCAGGGTGTTGTGTTGTAGTGAGGTGAGAGTGCAGGTGTGTAGTGAGGAAGTAGTGCCAGGGTGCTGTAGTGAGGTGAAGTAGTGCCAGGCTGTGTTGAGGTAAGTAGTGCCAGGGTGTTGTAGTGAGGTGAAGTAGTGCCAGGGTGTTGTAGTGAGGTGAAGTAGTGCCAGGGTGTTGTAGTGAGGTGAAGTAGTGCCAGGGTGTTGTAGTGAGGTGAAGTAGTGCCAGGGTGCTGTAGTGAGGTAGAGTAGTGCCTAGGAACACATAAGGTAGCTTGCGTCACCATAAAGATACAATACCTCAAGTTAAACGAGAGGTTAAAGCCGTGATAAATTCGGGTTTATTGACTATATACGAGTCCTGTACATTACTGCCGGGTCATGTTGAGGAGAATGTTTACCTCTGTCTGTCTGTCTGACTGTCTGTCTATCTGTCTCCTAGTTACTCTTTCGTGTGTGTTTTTATTTTTAATTTGTGTTTTAGTTGAAAGTTAATAATTTTAGTGTTTTCTCGTTTCTTCTTCACTTACGATAATTATTCACCTTACGAACCTTTGAGATTATGAAGAGATAACCCGATACTATTTTTATATATAATCATTATGTTGGCCATGAAAATTAAGTCTTTTAGTTGATAATGAAATAATACACTAATGGTGATTGTTTGTAAGGATCTAAAGTCATAATAAAATCCAATTACTAGGCTGATATTCACGTGTTTTAATGTTTTATTTTAATACCCAATCCTTAAACCAATCGTGGTGTTTATTAATCTGTTATTATTTAGACAGGAGATTCACATATTATACTTGAGGGAGTCAGCTTCACATACTATCCAATCTAGGTTAGATACTAAAGCCCTTTAATATACCAGTGAGATACACCACACGATTGTAATTCCAAAGTGATGGTTGTAGGTGTGTTGGTTCAGTGGTCTGTAACTCCCCGAGGATCTTTTACCGGCTTGTCTGACACGGCTGCCTGCACGTTGAGGGCCGTTTGGTAGCTTCCCACAACATTGGTATTGGTGTGAGAGGTAGGTTCGTTTCCTGCCACACACATACGGTAATACTTAACACACACACACACACACACACACACACACACACACACACACACACACACACATCTTCTAAAATTCAATCCTAGCCTCGAACTACAGCCCAGACAAGGTGGTACTGGGGATAACATTCTCTTCATCCTGACTTGTTCATTATGGTAATTTGAGCCTAAAATACGAATTACAGTAAGACTCTCGCAGTAGAGAGTCTTAAAAATGGTAAATATAATAATCACAAGAGAAGGAGACTCCATTGTCAGGTCAGTACATTAGTGAAGAGCATTGAATCCCTAACGTAATTTGGTATTGAAATGTTGTGTGTAATAAGATCTCCTTCCTCCTCCATGCTCGCCATTGTGACTCTCTTCATCCCCGACTGATTTTCAAAAGCCCCTGAGTGTTGGAGTTTTACCAGATGAAGGTTTAATATTTTTATAGGAATGGTCTTGTGGTGATAAAGTTAGTATCGTGTTTTACAATGAAGAAATGAATGGTTTTTCCTTAACCCCATGATCATGATGACTTAACCCCTGGATTACGATGACTTAATCCCTTGAGACCGATGACTTCTTAAACCCTTGAGTACGATAAATTACGCCCTGAGTACCATGCTATCGTATTCAGGAAGTCGGCAACGTAGGTTTTAATATACTCTCTCTCTCTCTCTCTCTCTCTCTCTTCGGTTTTTTACACGGACTCAAAGCAATGACAAAATATAGAATCCATTTTCCTGTCATGCATAAATTATAGCAGACTGAAACACGCCATTATATATAACATCAAACAATTCGCACACAAAAAATAACACTATTACTTTTTTATCATAAATTAATAAAAATATATATATTCAGCAGCAAAGGAATTGAAGTTTGTTTATACAGTATATATTTCTTTAAGTAATTAGTCACATTGAGGGGCCATAGGATGTCATTTAAGAGTTATGTGAGAAAATGAGAAGTTTAAAGAAAATGGGAAGTTTGAAGAAAATGGGAAGTTTGAAGAAAATGGGAAGTTTGAAGAAAATGGGAAGTTTGAAGAAAATGGGAAGTTTGAAGAAAATGGGAAGTTTGAAGAAAATGGGATGTTTAAAGAAAATGGGAAGTTTAAAGAAAATGGGAAGTTTGAAGAAATGGGAAGTTTGAAGAAAATGGGAAGTTTGAAGAAAATGGGAAGTTTGAAGAAAATGGGATGTTTAAAGAAAATGGGAAGTTTAAAGACAATTAGGTTAATTTAGGCTAGGCTGAATAAGTGCTGGGTCAAGTTATGTTACGTTAGGCTAAATTAGTTCGGGTTAGGGTAGGTTAGAGTTAGCCAAGACAGGTAAGGTTAGTGTATCGTAAGTTACGTTAGGTTAAGTTAGGTTTGGCTAGACTAAGTTAGGCACAGATATGTAGGTTATGTTAGGTTAGAATAGGCTAGGCTACCTGAGTTACAGAAAGGTAGGGCAGGTTAGGCTAGAATAGACTAAGAAAGGCTAATCTACGGTAGGTTAGGTTAGGTTAGGTTAGGTTAGGTTAGGTTAGGTTAGGCTAGGTTAGGTTAGGTTAGGTTAGGTTAGGTTAGGCTAGGCTACGATCAGTTTGGGTAGATGACACTCATACAATGTTAAGTTTTACGCAACTAATCAGAATGTGGGTGACAATAACCTGACCAATCAGAGAGCGAGCAGCTGCGGCCTCAACCACTCAGCGGTAATGACGCAACTTGTGGCTTTCCTTGCGAGAACTTTAATTAAATTTCAGATTTAGAGACACCGAGAAACGCCTCCACGAGATCATTTGTGAATACCAAGACTCTAATAGTAATTAATCGCCTAACGTCACTGAATAGATGAACAAAAAACACATTATAATATACCCAAAATAACGTTTCTTTTTCCCCGTTGCCATGGTGATCGTGATGAAATAGTGACGTCATAAGAATAGTGACGTCATAAGAATAGTGACGTCATGAGAATAGTGACGTCATAAGAATAGTGACGTCATGAGAATAGTGACATCATGAGAATAGTGACGTCATGAGAATAGTGACGTCATGAGAATAGTGACGCCATGAGAATAGTGACGTCATGAGAATAGTGACGTCATGAGAAAAGTGACGTCATGAGAATAGTGACGTCATGAGAATAGTGACGTCATGAGAATAGTGACGTCATGAGAATAGTGGGGATATTACGTCATGGGGGAAAACTAAACCGATTTTTTTATATGAGTTACTTATTAAAATTGTGGTATATAAATTAAGATTATTTAAACTTATAATAATACCTGGACGGCGCACCATTGACTGGGAGATGTACAGGTACTTGGATTATTAACTAAATTCACCTGGTCGTTAATTATTTTCTCATATGTCACTATTTTATCTCTTAAAAGAAATAATTTTTGTTTATTTAAAGAGTTCGATGTTTTTTTTTTAATACAAGAATTTTTTTTTTTAAATAATTACGTTGAAATTGTAAATAAAATAAACATTATCATTTGACGGATAACTTACAAGTTTGGTAATATCATCATCATCATTTTCATCGTCCATCATTTTCATTGTCATCATCATCATTTAACATCCCAACTACAATAACTCAAATGTGACTCAGTAAAACATAACATATTATCTAAACACAGAGAGAGAGAGAGAGAGAGAGAGAGAGAGAGAGAGAACGCTAAATGACGGAATATAAAAACCAGGCGATAAATTGAAAGACTAAACACGTGTGAACGAAATAAAAAACACCTCACAAACGTACATAAACAAATAAAACAAAAACACATCATTAAGGAAAAATAAAAGTTTGAACAGGTGAACAGATGATATTTTTTACCATAAAAGACAGGTGGATATTACAGGTGTGAGAGAGAGAGAGAGAGAGAGAGAGACGTGGTATATAGATTAATTAATGTGTGATATCACATGGCCAACAGAACAACATTCATTAATTACCTGTACTTGAGAGAGAGAGAGAGAGAGAGAGAGAGAGAGAGAGAGAGAGAGAGAGAGAGAGAGAGAGAGAGAGAGAGAGAGAAAGAGAGAGAGAGAGAGAGAGAGAGAGAGAGAGAGAGAGAGAGAGAGAGAGAGAGAGAGAGAGAGAGAGAGACTAATTATACCTGAACACAAACTCATATATTCACCTGTGGCAGCTTGTACAGTATACCGTCACCTTCAACGTGTGTGAACCTGAAACAAATAAACGCAATTAGTATTACAAACAGGTGATCACATGAAGATTAGCCCCTAACCACCTTCTTTCACCTTAAGATTAACCACCCTAACCTAACCTGACCTATCCTAATCTAACCAAACTGGACACACACACACACACACACACACACACACACACACACACACACACACACGTTCCCCAGCCTTCCATTCAATAGATTTCCCTACACAGTTCAGAAAGTTTTACACTGAGGTGAAGTTAGTTAAAAACAATTCCTCGAAAAATGTCGCTAGAACCACAATCGAACTATTGGGTGAGTGAAATATGTCCCCTTTCTCGTCATGTCATTGGGGGACCTGCCAAGTGACTCTTTCTGTTGACTGAGCCGACTCACTTCTTACCTCCGAGTCATTATCTCACTTCTCTAGTCATTGTTTTAATTTCTCCGTCACTGTTTTGCTTCCTGAGTCACCGTTTTGGTTTCTGAGTCACTGTTCTGCTTTCTTATTCACTGTTTTTCTTCCTGAGTCACTTCTTTGCTTTTTGAGTCACTGCTTTGCTTTCCGAGTCGATGCTTTGCTTCATGAGTCACTGTTTTGCTTCCGGTGTCTCTATTCTGCTTTCTGAGTCACTGTTCTGCTTCGTGAGTTAATTCCTGGGAATCATACAACACACTATAACTTTTTCCTATTGGTAATTTTATCCAATAGGACTTTTCAGGCCACAAAGTGATCATTAGTTTACAAGAGAAAAAATCCCCAGAAAACTTCCTTGGGGGTAATGTTATGTACTATACTGTAGCGCTGTAGGTCGTGTAGCGCCCCCCATACCATCGACAACACATGAATTGACGTGAAAGTATGGCTGCTGTAACTTATTAATATACGAGTACATTTATTTATTGCTTGTCAGTTTAAGCCTTTTTTTTAATACAGAAGAGGACCGTTATATGCAAATAGTGCCAGCTTTCTGTGGCACCTCTGGGGGATGTCTACGGCACCCCAGAGATGTCTACGGCACCCCAGTTGAAAATTACTGCTAAGATGTAGGCTCTCCCATACAACCTGCCTGGAATTTTCCTTAACACATAATTTTTTCACCTAACACTTCGGCTTTCCCCTAACTGTACCTCGACTTTTTAATAGCACCACGGCTTTCCCCTAACACATCGGTTTTTCTAACACCTCGGCTTTCCCCTAACACCCCGGCTTTACCCTAACACCTCGGCTTTACACCTAACACCCCAGCTTTACACCTAACACCTCGGCTTTACCCCTAACACCTCGGCTTTACCCCTAACACCTCGGCTTTACACCTAACACCCCAGCTTTACCCCTAACACCTCGGCTTTCCCCCTAACACCCCGGCTTTACCCCTAACTCGGCGTTCTTATAAGACCTCAGTTTCTCTCAAAATTCCGACTTGGCCTGGAGGCTGCGGCTCCTTCTCTGACAACAATGAGATTTGATAATATCTCCATCACGGCTTGTCATCCCTTTCTTCTTCCTCTCCTTTTTCCTTCTCCCATCCTTTGTTTTTCTTCTTTCTCGCTTCCCCCTTTCTCCCCCATCTTCCTTTTTTATCCCTCTTTTCTCTGTCCTCTTTCCTTTTTTTCCTTTACCTCCCCTTCCTCCATCCCCCCCCACATATATCTTCCTCCTCTCTTCCTTCCCTTCTTTCATGTCCCTCTCTTTTCCCCATTTTCCCCTTCCTTCTCGTCCTGTTTTCTCCAGCGCCCTGTTCTCTTTCCTTCCTCTCTCCCGTCCTCCTCCCCTTTTCCCCCAGCCTCCCCCCTTCCTCCTCCCCCAGCCTCCACCTCCCTCGGTCTCATCAATCAGAGCCGGATATTGCTTGCTTCCCGATTTGCATGTTATATAAAAATGCCGTATCTTTCAATGCAATCCCGATGTGACAATACGGCGGCTTTGTGCCAACGCAACAGCAGCAGCAGCAGCAGCAGCAGCAGCAGCAGCAGCTCACGTATGACTCTCACGGATGATAACCCGTATGGATACGTCACTGGCCAAATCGCCTGAACACGAAGGATAGGGGGCGCTTGTTACCAGTTGTGTCGTGCGTCGGATAGATAGCGTTGGGTGTCGTCATTTGCATCTCCATCTCAACAAAAGGAGAAGAGAGGAAACTGTCGACATGAATTTTGGATGGGTCTAATTTTCCGTCTAATTTGAGATGTGAGGACGCATCTTAACTGACTCTCTTGAGACTACGGGACAAAGACAGATTCTTAAAAAAGCGTTGAGAGATATTTTTTTGATTTGACTGAACATGAGAGAGAGAGGTTGACTGTGGCTTTTATAACACAGGATTTCTTAATATAGTTTATCATAGGTGTTCATGATTGGCTGCCATGTTAATTACTTCTATTTCTACGTTCTTCTACGGTAATTATCTCCCACGTTCTTCACAATTATCACGATTTCCACGCCTTTTCCATCTCTCTCCCTTGATTTCCACGCCCTTTCCATCTCCTCTCCCTCGATTTCCACGCCTTTTCCATCTCTCTCCCTTGATTTCCACGCCCTTTCCATCTCCTCTCCCTCGATTTCCACTCTCTCCCTCAACATAATCTCCCTAGAACACCAGCAAACACTCCATATTCTCTCAAACGGTATAAACAGGGAGAATATTTCCCTGGTGCTCTCCCTGTCAAGCTCAGTGTGTATTGCTGTGTATCTCTCTTAAATTAGTCGACCTTTTATTGCCATTTGAATTGCAGATGTAATCATGGGGTTCACTTTTGTCGCGCCTTCTGCCGCTGGGAGGGATATTTCTTGTGAGTGGTCAATATTTGAGAGAGAGAGAGAGAGAGAGAGAGAGAGAGAGAGAGAGAGAGAGTTGAATGGTCAGTGTTCAGAGGATAAGGTGAATGGTCAATATTTGCTTAGTGAGAGTGAGGAACGGATGACAGGAATATGAAGCATCGTCCACTAGATCTTAAATATAAAGGATTCAACTGCCTGGGTCTTAGGATCTTATTTTTTTACCACGTAACCAAGAATCGAGCGTCAAATACATTCACCCGCCCTTAGAATAACAAAAACACGACCAAAACATAAACAATAAGGTGAGGAACTACTTAAGGTGAGGCAGGTGAGAGCAGAGGATACCTCGTAACATAATCCCACCAAGAAACACAAGTGCTAGTGTTGGCCTGTAAAGGGAGGGGGGATGGGGGAGGTCCTGGGTCACTGAGGCGCTACAATATCATTCTGCCCCTAAGGATCTTGTTGTGTATGCAGAATTCGGTGTTTTTTTTTTGGCTGTACCCAGAAAGAGGTGATGGTGGAGGAATTTTTAAACCCGCCCCAGGGATAAATATTACAAAGGTGTGGGTTTAGTTGTTAATGTGATGCGGTGGATTAGATAATTATCCTACTGAATAAAATCACACTTTAATATTTTCCAGGGAATGATGTTTCTCTCCTCTACCTTGAAAGAAAATGATGAATTGAATGTAATGACTAAGAAAATATAACGTGATGGTTAGATAAAAGAAATAAAAAAAAGACAAAAACAATAATTAGAAAGGCATAGAAAACGATAATTAGAAAACAAAATAATGAAATAGATAATACGATAGAAATGTGTTAAAAGGCATAATTACTCAGGTAGGGAAGGAATAAAAGAGAGGGAGAGGGTGAAAAGAGGGAAGAAGGAGAAGGGAAGGAAAGAAGGGAGAAGAGAACGAGAGAGAGGGAAGAGAGAAATTAAAAGAAATGGAAAGATTAAAAGAGGAAAAGTAAAGGACAAGAGGAGAAGAAATAAGGAATTAGTTAAGGGAAACATCCGACACTGAGTGAGAAAGATGGAAGTGAGGAAGAGAAAGGAAAATGAGAAGAGGAGAGATAAAAAGGAAGAAGAATGAGAGGGAGAAAGTGAGAGAAAGATGGAATTAAATATTATTCCAGTCCGCGAACCGTTGCCAGGCTAAGATAAATATTAAACTGGTGACGCTGTTATTAACGAAGTGACCCCTGGAGGCTGTCTCGTGTCATCGTTTTCTTTAACCCCGAAAAATAGCGACGGGCAGACAGAGACAGACAGACGGACGGACAGACAGACAGAGAGACAGACAGAAGAGACAGACAGACGGACGGAGACAGACAGAGAGACAGACAGAAGGGACAGACAGACGGACGGACGGACGGACGGACAGGCATACAGACAAACAGGACGAGGTCAGAAGGAAGAAGAAACAAGGAGGAAGAAGTGAGGTTGAGAGAGATGGCCGATCTACCCCTTAAAATAAGAGTTTAGCCATTATATCCTATTGATGGCCTACCCTTTGACCATTTACTCCTTAAACAGACTCCCTTTACCCCCCTAAGCAGCCTCTCCCTTTAACCCCCCACTAAACAGTCTCTCCCGTATACCATTTCTTCACAATGCCTCTCAGACCATTAGTGTGAGCAGCCGAGAGATCCTGAGATAATGGTATTCCGAGACTCTCAGCTCAAGGGGTCGCTGTAATGGAGTTGTTATTGCTGCTGGGATTTCTTATCTATTTTCCCAGTCCTTCCCCGATGGGCTGTTGTGATTGACTGTGTGTGTGTGTGTGTGTGTGTGTGTGTGTGTGTGTGTGTGTGTGTGTGTGTGTGTGTGTGCTTCTAATTATATACACCTACGTATGTATGTATGTATGTGTATTTTAATATGTATACATAGAGTATATGAGAGACGGCATGTATATTTGTACCTTCTTGAACATACATATATCTGTAAGTATGTATGTATGTATGTACGCGTGTATTAACTCTGTAGATAAGACAATGTTTAACCTACACACACACACACACACACACGAGTATATTTCAAGATAAACAACTACAATATAAGCTTTTAAATACAATAAAATAAAATACATTACAATACAATTACACCTCCACAACTGCTACATAAACACACACAACCTCCTACATAAACTGCAGGATCTTGGTATCAAAGGCCAGAGAAAATGGCCCCTATCCTAGCCTGAGACTCGACCACACCGGGATTACCAGCGAGGAAAAACTGGACCAGCGGGATCATGGGATAAGATTCTGGTAAATGTGAAGTTTGGGGGAGCTTACTGTTCTTGGGGTGTACTGGGGGGATGGGAGGGGTGGTGGGGGGATGGGGAGGGGTGGTGGGGGATGGGGAGGGGTGGTGGGGGATGGGGGAGGGGGGTGGGGATGGGGAGGTGAGGTGGTTGAATGGCAAGCACTGAGGCTCATTTGATTAGTTAGGAATTAGAGTAAGATTATTCGTGTGTTGGAGCGAATATATAATGGTCCCCTCATGTAACGAGGATGGCTGGTCCATGGGCCACCTAAGCGTGAATTTGTTTAAGGTGTAGAAGCTGTCGCCAACATAACAACAAAACACCCTGAGTTAACGAGTTGCATGACCCAGTGTCAAGGAATAGTCCGAAAAGACCGACAACTGGCCAACTGCACTGGCTAACCATTACCCGTAACACGATCCGCAAATCAATTAACATCCAGGTTCCCAATTACTGCTGGGTAGACAGAGACAAATGGCGTAAGGAAACTTTTATAATTTCACTCCCTGCCCGGGATCGAACCCGGGTCCACTCCTTACGAGACGAGTATACTGACACACACACACATCCATCCCTAACCCCCCCACACACACTGGATCAGAAAGTATTGGATTTCCAGCGAGTGAAGGAGAATAATGGTCATCTTTCTTGTAGCGGGATTCACCTGAGCCAGGTAGAGGGGCCCGAACAGGTCATATATGTATGGGGGTAGTGATGGAACGACACGTACTGAGAGAGACAGACAGACGAACAGACTGAAAGACACAAAGGCAGGCAGAGACGTACTGTATTGGAGAGAGAGAGAGAGAGAGAGAGAGAGAGAGCATTCTGTTGGGCTACAAAACTTTCATTCAGGAATGTTTTGATAGTGTGAATAATTAAGTGATGGATTGTGTAAATATTGTAATCAACACTACACCATATATCAAGTTTCCAAACACGTCGAACAGTATGACCTGGACTGCAACACAATAAACAAACGTGCAACACAATAGATAAACATACCTAGAACACAATAAACACATCTGCAACACCAAACGGTAAAGACCTTTGCAACACAGGGGCGATACAATAGGAATTATTTTTGCAACACTTGAAAATAAATAAATCACAAAACCACAAAAAAGATCACAACACCTGCAACACAAGATATAGACCACATCACCTGCAACACAAGAGGGACAGCACAGCCACCTGCAACACAACACCTGCAATACGACATCTGCAACACAAGATAAAGACCACATCACCTACAACACAAAAAGGACAACACAAAAAGGACAACACAACACCTGCAATACGACACCTACAACACAAGATAAAGACCACATCATCTACAATACAAGACGGACAACACAACCATCTACAACACAAAAGAATGATCACGATATATATAACACAAGAGTAATACTGTAACACCTGCAACACAACACATGCAACACATCACCTGCAACACATCACCTGCAACACAACATATGCAACACATCACCTGCAACACAAGACGAAGCCTTTATAGTAGTGTCTCTCTCTCTCTCTCTCTCTCTCTCTCTCTCTCTCCCACCTTCTTTTCTCTCTTCTCTCCCCTTTCTCTCATTCTCCTCTCTCTCCCTTTCCTTCTTCCCTTCCGTTTCCCTTCGTACTGTTTCCTTCCCCTTTCTCCCCTTATAGTCTCTACCCCCCGTCCCCCCTTTCTTCTCCTTCCATCTCTCCCTCCCCCCTTTAAACCCCCCCTTTTATTTCCCTCTCTTTCATCCATCCTCGACTGACCATCGTTTCCTTTCTCATTGACATTCCGCATCATCCCTCACCCCACTCCCTAACCGCCCCTCACTCCACTCCCTACCCCTCACCACTCCTCACCCCTCTCCCTCACCTCCCCTCTCTTCTCCTTACTCAGGCTTCACTGATCAGAACCCTTGTCTGTTTGTGTGTGGAGAGAGAGAGAGAGAGAGAGAGAGAGAGAGAGAGAGAGAGAGAGAGAGAGAGAGAGAGAGAGAGAGAGAGAGAGAGAGAGAGATATTTATGACGATTAATACATAATAATAATAATAATAATAATAATAATAATAATAATAATAATAATAATAATAATAATAATAATAATAATAATAATCCCCATGGCAGAATCACTACATATACAGTGAACAAATATTCAAGAGTTCACACACACACACACACAGTTTTTGGTATTCACAGCAGCCAACAAACCTTCCCAACCTTCCTCCTATAGATGACACGAATTTAGAGTTTTCAGAGTAGTGTGTGTGAGATTGATCCTGAATCCTCTTTCCTCGCAAAGTCTGTAGGCGAGTGGCGTTTGTCACTGTAGGCCTGAATTTCTGTATATTTTTTCTTTATTTTAGTATATTCTGTTTCATCATATGGACAGCTGATTGTGGATACCATCACCACATAACCCTCCCCTCTCATAGTTATTGGTATCCAGATGATGAGTGGAGATTAGATGCAAAGATTGGTCTCTAATCACATAACGCGTTTACCCAATAATTACACAATTTCCATTAGGTTTGTCCAGCATGATTCCAGGACCAAAACCCGATGTCTTGTATGGTATGAGCAGCAGACGAGGCAGGAAACCCGGGGAGGAGGGAAGGTATCCGTGTCGCTCCGTTACGTCCATCCCTACAAAATACGATTCCAACATCAATTCCCCCATTTCTAGCTGAAGGCCCACACCTGGTGACTCTCCTTACAAAATCCAGAATGAAACGTGGGAAGAGAAGGTATGTACAAGAAAACTTCCAAAAATAGGTAGATATTGTATACCCCTTAAGGCAGCTAGCTCATCGACCGTGCAGTACAGCAAGACTTGGGTACGCATCAAATACTGACGTGACAACTCGTCTTTACCGTCAGTGATATGCTGAAGCCTGTGGGGAGAACTAGCAAGCATCAGTATTCAGAGTGTCCAGGACAGCGGATATCATACGTCCTTTCAGAGATAAGTCAGGGTGAAGCAGTCTCAGAGGTGCCTCCTACCAATGCAGGCTCACACAGATCAAGTTGGAAGACAGACGAGAAAAGAAGCCCTGGTGAACTCCACTCAAGGTCGTCAGATTGAACAACTTTGAACTTTTTTTTTTTTTTGTGTATTCTCCATTTGTTGACCACCGCGTTCGAGAGTGAAGTAACTTGTTCAGAAATTTCATATATAATGTTTTTTTCCTAACGATCACAGGAAGAAATAAGATCTTACAAAATTTAACATTCTTAAAGATGTATTGTATTGACTGTTATACTGTATACTTGTTTTAATAAATAGATGCTGAACCAATATGAGGTTATATGGAGATTAAATTGAAAATCTATCTATCTACGACAGCGCCTCTGGTGTTAAGAACGAGAAGTACATCCTGGCGGCAGTTCAAGAAATAAACTTGACGGGTTTCTCTATTATTTATTAGTTATTTCATCCTTACTGTACACATGGGTAGCTTTATATGACTGTTAAA
Organism: Homarus americanus; assembly: GCF_018991925.1. Classification (NCBI taxonomy): domain Eukaryota; kingdom Metazoa; phylum Arthropoda; class Malacostraca; order Decapoda; family Nephropidae; genus Homarus; species Homarus americanus. Next base: position 81,260 of record NW_024752279.1, read on the forward strand.
ATGCATTTACTTCTTTTTGAATAATAATTGGATTTTATGCGTGGATTTTATGCGTCGTGTAGCTCTATGAAAACTAATCCTGACTGACTGATTGAAGGAGAGTGACTGACTGGCTAAAGTGAGTGAATGAACGCCGATTGACCAAGAGAGTGAGTGAGTGTCTAACCAAGTGAGTGAGTGAGAATGACTGACTGAGCACGAGAGTGGGTAAGAGTGACCAACTAAGAATGAGATAGAATGACTGACAAACACACAAAAATGGCGTAAATCCAAAACCAAACATACAAATATTCTAAACCAATAAAATACAGAAAAGAAAAAATGAACAAAGTTGAAAGCGAAAATAGATCCCCTGTCGAACATTGGTAATACTGATGGCTCTTTGATGCTGATCATGGCTGACATTGGCAACGCTGCATGAAGGGCCCGAATCCCTAACATAACTTCAATCGACGCTTCTTCGCTATGGTGCCACAGGGGGTATGGTGCCACAGGGGGTATGATGCCACAGGAGGTATGGTGCCACAAGGGGTATGATGCCACAAGGGGTATGATGCCACAGGAGGTATAGTGCCACAGAAGTACGGTACCACAAGGGGTATGGTGCCACAAGGGGTATGGTGCCACAGAGGTACGGTGCCACAAGGGGCATGGTGCCACAAGGGGTATGGTGCCACAGGGGGTATGGTGCCACACACGCATACATATGTAAAACAGGCAGTCTCACACAGGTAACTTAAGGGGCTACCAACCTATGAAGTAAACAACATAATTCACACGAAAATATGTTGTAAAAAAGGAAAAAGGTGGAAAAACAGGAAAAATAAATATATACAGTAAATGGTGTAAGTTTTCTCCAGACCCTTGACCAGAACTTCCTACAAGTTAACAACAAAACTCCGGACATATGGGTGTGGTGAGGGGTAAAGACTCCGGTCAAGGGTGAATGTTGTGATATTACTATTTCACCTTTCTTGGTATGAGTCTCACTTCAAAGAAAACGTTAGCAGACAAAGGGGAGACTCTAGTGAAAAGTGAGAAAACGAGAGAACTTAGATATTACCGAAAATGTTATGGTTGGTGATATTTACCTCATCTGGTAAAATAAGAGCAACATTTCCGTGTGAACAAAACACACACACACACACCCACACTAGACTGTCAGACCCAGCAATATTCCGCCACTGACAAGCACGCAACATTTCTCCACAAAATACTTACGTTGTTTTCCTCCCATCATATATTCGCGTGAATAAATTCCCCGGTGAAAATATGAATCATGGATCCCCACAACAGATAAAATACGAGAAGAAGGACAGAAGGAGGCCACTAGACAGCCGGGAGGAGGAGGTGGACGGCGGCGCGCGGGACACACCCTCACCACCTGTCACACAACTACTCATTTTCCCCGAGGAAGGAACACAGCAGGATTTCGAACGAGACGATGTGTGTGTGTTGGGTATATGGGTTGAGAAAATATGTGTGTGTGTGTGTGTGTGTGTGTGTGTGTGTGTGTGTGTGTGATCATAACAGTAAAAAGAGAAGAACAAGAACAAAAACAAGAACAAAAACAAGAAAGCGTGTTTTCTCCCGTCTGTCTGTCTGTCAGTGGACGTCGCCCCTCACACACTGTCAGGCTCTCTGTCTTAATCCATCTCCCAATAACATCTCATACTAACCTGAGGCCATATTTAATCACACTTTTCACTCACCATCTCACACTAAACATAACAATTCCTTAGGTACTATAACTTGACCCCTTGAGTACGATAACTTGACCCCTTGAGTACGATAACTTGGCCCCTTGAATACAATAACTTAACTCCTATGGGTATGATGATTTGGGCCCTTGAGTACAATAACTTAACCCCCTGAGTATGATAAGTAAACCCTTATAGTACAACTTAACCCCTTGAGTACGATAACTTAACCCCCTGAGTACGATAATAACCCCTTGAATATGATAACATTTAAGGTTTTCTTTTTATCGTGATCTTTGTTCTTTCTTCTTTCATTTTCTTTCTTCATTTTTATCACAGTGCTTCTCCTTCCTTCTTCCCCTTTTTATCACAGGTTTCTGTTTTCTCTACAGACATAAATTGGACACCCTCGCGTAACACTCTCTCTCTCTCTCTCTCTCTCTCTCTTGTTTTTCTACTCTTTTGTTTCTCATGTTTATCTCTTTCTTTCATTTTTCTCTCCACCTCCCCCTCTCTCTCTTTCTCTTTTATTTCTGTTTCTTCTCTTTTTGTTTGTCTATTTTCCTTTCTCCTATTCTCTCTTTTCTCCACCTCCCACCTCCCCTCCCCCCCCCTCTCTCTCTGGTCCTCAAGGGAGAAAAGACTGGAGTTCCGGCATCGACCTGCACCTGCGATCAACACAGCATTATTACCCCTGTCGACTTAACTATTTCCCTCTCCTCTTGTCGAATACAGAGAGAGACACTTCATCACCCGAAGTCATCACAACACAATAATCTACATCACTCAACAGTACCTCTCACTCACCACCACCACCCCAGTTTCACCCTCCCACTAAACCCTTACTCACAGCACCACACAACATGGCTACTATATCTCTCCTTCCATTCACCTGAGAACCCCCACACTCCTCCCACATCTCCCACACCTCCCACTGCCCACACCTCCCACTGGCCACCGCCCATGCCTCGACATCCAAGCCATTTCGCTAATCATAACCCAAGACCCGTGAATGGAGAGGACCTGGGCTTTGTGGCGGTGCAATAACAGTCTGAGGTGTATTAACTGGTCATTCAGACAGACAGACAAACAGACAGACAGACAGACAGACAGACAGACAGACAGACAGACACGCCCTCCCCACCACGATAAAATCTGACCGTCAATGATTGGAAGTTCAGTGCGGTAATAAAGATAGAGGGAGATTGTGTATTCTATTTAGCCAGAGAACGGATGATAATAATGACGAAATTGCCCATGACATCGTTCTCTCTCTCTCTCTCTCTCTCTCTCTCTCTCTCTCTCTCTCTCTCTCTCTTTCAAATTTTTCTTCAAAACATAAAACAAAAAAATGTAATTAAAACAAAAATAATAAAACAAACACAAAACATCGATACAATAATGTTTAGATGTTTGTGAACTTGATAGTGTGTTTGTTTGGTCAGGTGATTCCCTTGTCAACATTCATTATTCAACATTTAGTCGTGTTTGGTGTTTTTTTTCTTTAGGTATAACAGCAACTCTGATTAGGTGCCTTCCTTCGTTTGCATACAAATATCATTCATAATCCTCTTTAGGTGTGTGTGTGTGTGTGTGTGTGTGTGTGTGTGTGTGTGTGTGTGTGTGTGTGTGTGTGTGTGTGTGTGTGTGTGTGTGTATGTGTGTATGTGTCTTTGTCTGTATGTGTTTGTGTGATTGTGTGTTTGTTTTTGAGTGTGTGTTTGTGTCTATCTGTCTCCATGTGTATGTATTAAGTTAGCTTAGGTTACATTAATTGAGGTTAACTTAGAGTAATTTAAGTCCGATTAGGGTGTAAGTTAGGGTTAAGTTAGAGTACAGATTCTAATAAATTTCGAGTCCAGATTCAAGTTAGAGTCCAGATTTAAGGTAAGTTAGAGTCCAGATTTAAGTTAGAGTCCAGATTCAAGGTAAGTTAGAGTCCAGATTTCGAATTCAAGTTAGAGTTTTAAGATCTGATTCAGTGATTAGAGTCTAGATTCAAGGATTCAAGTTAGAGTCCAGATTCAAGAGTATATAAAGCCAGATTCAGGACTCTGGTATATAGCCAGGACTCTGTACACAACACTCCACCACTGACCCACACCACAAAAAATTGACCCCAACTATGTGTGTTTAGGACAAGGTTGCGACACTCACTACATCTTCTGTGTATTTCATTATCATATTCTTAAGCCAACATATACAGCCATCATAGACCAGTTTGTATTGCTATTGTTGTGAGGTCAATTTGTGAGGTGGTGTTTTTTTCTAATCTGTTTGTGTAAGTTAGTGTTTTTGTTGTGTGAGATTTTATTTATGTGTGTGTGTGTGTGTGTGGGGTATGAATCTTATTTGGTTGTTAGAGAGAGAGAAGAGAGACCTCGCTATCCACACACACGAGAGAACCTAGCCATGAAAATATCAATAAACTTCTTGTAACCAGTTTCATGCTCTTATATACCATTACACCTTTTTGCTTCATCAGATAGTACTTCCTCTATCGACCTGCGTATAAATATTCCTTCGTGTCTTGAGGTGATAACAGTGGCCACCGATGTACTTGTCTATAAAATCGTTGTCTGGACTCTTTTTCCAATGTTAAGTGTAGCTTATCCAATGAGTGTCTGTTTACGAAAAAATATCTATCTATCTATCTATCTATCTATCTATCTATCTATCTATCTATCTATCTATCTATCTATCTGTCTATCTATCTATCTATCTGTCTGTGTATCTATCTATCTGATGCTTACTTGCTTAAAAATATATCTTCTACTGTTTATATAAATGTTTATCTATCAATTTCTTTTTCTGTCTGTCTGTCTGTCTGTCTGTCTGTCTGTCATTCTTGCACCATTACACATTTACATAGAAAAATATATATTGACATAACCTCACGTTAAAATGATTACTATTACACCTGCTACTACGACTATAATAATAATAATAATAATAATAATAATAATAATAATAATAATAATAATAATAATAATAATAATAATAATAATAATAATAATAATAATAATAATAATAATAATGACTCGCCTACCTCTCTCTCTCTCCTCAGCTCATAACCAAAACAAACACTGATCTAAGGTTCCACCGTTACCAAGAATCATCAGGGAATCATACCAGGATTTTTAAAGACTCTGGGATCGTCTTAAGGAGTAATTATGAAACTAAGATTAAGAAATGAGAAGTTTGATGAGGAGAGGAGAGTGTTGTGGATCACTTCTCTCTCTAGATGACTGGGAATGGGAATGATAGTACTGGAATTGGAATGGGTCTGGAACTGGAATGGGGGTGTTTGTAGTATTAAAATTTAAATTGGAATGTTAGTAGCATTGGAACTGGAATGGTAGTAGTAGTAGTAATGGAATTAAAATGACTAAAACTGGAATGGGAATGGTAGTAATAACACAAACTGGAATGGATCTGGATTTGGAATTAAGAATGGGCATGGTAACGATAGTAGCACTGGAATTTAAATTGGAAACGGAGTCGGAATTGGTATGAAACTGGAATTGTAACTGGAATGGGAATTGCAATGGGAACTGGCACAGGATATGGAAGAAGGACTGAATGCACACCTGTCCTCTATGTATCACCTCAAACGCCTCGAACTTGACACAAACTTTGACACCACATTCACTTAACATACACTTAACATACACTTGAGACACTAAACACACATAACATACACTTGAGATACTTAATACACACACACACACACACACACACACACACACACACACACACACACACACGAGGAAAACTACTTAATAGCAAAAGCGAAAAGAAAATTGTGATTGGTTGTCAGTGAGGCGACCCAACTAACCAATAGCATCAATTGAATGCCAACAGAACCAATAAACGCACAGGAAATCTAACTCCCAATACCACATCACACAGTAAAAACAATCTAACTCCTTATAATGTATAGATGACATGAACTCTCAATATAAACACTAACTCCTTGTAATGTATAGATGATATGAACTACTGTCAAAATATAATGAACATGTCTACAGTCATCATACGAGGGTAGTAAGGTAAAGTTTGTCATTATTGTAGTAAAGTTTGTCATTGTTGTAGTAAAGTTTGTCATTGTTGTAGTAAAGTTTGTCATTATTGTAGTAAAGTTTGTCATTATTGAAGTAAAGTTTTTCCTTAACGTAATCTAATTTTCCATCGTTGTATTGCCAGATTTTACCTGCCGTTTGGTATAGTGTCTCATAGGTCGCGCAGCATAGGATAGGTTAGGTTAGGTTAGGTTAGGTTAGGTTAGGTTAGGTTAGGAAAATTTACATGGCAGAAAAATTAAACCTAAAGAAAATATCCAGTATAATATTCACGTACGGAAAACCAGACAAGAAGAGCATTTATTTTATTGTGTTCGACGTACGAGTCTTTCTGTACATTAACAGGATGCTAATATTGGCAGTAATCACGCCAGGCCCCGGAGAGTTAATGAACTTGTCTGTTCCATGTCACACACTGCAATGTCAACCAATATCCTCTCTCGGTGGCGGCTACATGCATAGGATACAGTACAATGCTCTCTAAGTGGCCCCACACAAACACACGGACACACAACTAAACAGACACACATATATATACAAGTTGTTAAGCTCTCTTAGTGATCGATGGATGCATATAATGTGATACTTACTGGCCATTAATATATGAACTCGTGTGACTGTGATCGCTAAATGGCCGAAGTTTAATGTATTGTTATGCTCATTCAGTGGGGCCCGTCTGATGTATAGAATGTTATTGGCAACAGATAACTAAACGCTTGTGCTCTCTAAGTGGTCGCAGATATGTGTAGCTGATATGCTCGCTCGGTGGCCATCAGAAGTACACCGTTATGCTTCCTCAGTGGCCGTGGGAGTTAGTGCTCATGTTGTCACTTTGCTTGACTGACACCGAGGTATTGCTCCTGCTTAGACAGACAGACAGACAGACAGACAGACAGACAGACAGGCAGACAGACAGACAGACAGACAGATAGAGACAGACAAATTTAGATAAATAGATGGATTTGGTGTTTAAGACGGATATAAATTCAGTACAAAGGGTCATACAAGTTCACATTGGTTACACAAGGACAAAGTGCAGGTATACAAATAAACAGACAAAGATAAACATTAAGTCGATTCAGCAGCCAATACACGAAACAGACTTGAACACGTCATGGAGAAAGGCGCTGTACAGGAAGGTTATGTTTCCACTTATATACATGTACAGTGTCTGACAGCTTCCACTAACAAAACATCGTGACTCAGGACTCAGAAAAGAAGTAACTACTGTACTCTCTAAACTGCGCTGCCTGGCGTGGGGAATTATGAGAGTATACCCGTGATTAGGTTTCGAGACTTAGTTTTTTTCCAGGTCTCTGTCTCGGTCTCTTAAATCTCGGTCTCAATCAGCCTTGTTCTCGTTTTTTTTCCCTCGGGACCTTTAGAGACCACACATCTCCTGGTCTCTTCAGTATGGTGTCAGGTAGGACTTACCTCACCTCAGGGCACGACCTAGATCACTAATCCACTACCTAGATCACTAATCCACTACCTAGATCACTAATCCACTTCCTAGACCACTAATCCACTTCCTAGACCACTATCAACAACCTAGATCACTAATCAACAACCTAGATCACTAATCCACTTCCTAGATCACTAATCAACTTCCTAGACCACTAATCCACTTCCTAGACCACTAATCCACTTCCTAGACCACTAATCCACTTCCTAGACCACTAATCAACAACCTAGATCACTAATCAACTTCATGGGTCTGGGGAAATAATGACCCATATGGAGTGACCCGCCTTGTTCGTCATTTATCGTAGTGTTGTATGTGTTATTATTATTATTATTATTATTATTACACACACATTAAAAACTATTAAGAGAAGCATACCATCTCTTGGCAAACAGGAACAACTAGTTTATGAAGCTTCAGACTCAAAGGCTCAATAAGAGGCTTAATGTTCATAAACCTCAAAATCAGAGTCTACGAACTTTTGTCTAAGTCTGTACGTAGATATGATCACCGACTCAGATGTTATAGATAATAACCCGAATAAAGAAATACGTCCAGTTTGTATACTTATTCATACTTAAATCATGAAACTTAAGAAAATACAAAATTCACTTGGTAGTTATACACAAATAATCATACGAGTTGGTGAAGTATCTTTAATGATTTAAGACAACACTGGCCCTCCATCGTCTAGGGACTTCTACCCCTGAATATTATTATACGTATATTAACTGAGGTTTTAATATTTGAAAAGAAAATTATTCTATGTACAGAATTATTAATACAGGTTTATAATTACGTTTGGTTTTCGCTTCGTACTAAACAATCCCGATAACATCAATGGCGTATAGCTGCTGATAATTTAACCTAACCTAACCTAACCCACAACTAACCTAAACGAACTAAACGTAATGTAACGTAACATAACTTAATGTAACATAACTGAAGCTAACTTATCTCAGCCTAACGTAACCTAACCTAACGTAACGTAACCTAACCTAACTCATTTATTACAAATCAAGAGAGACAGCTTCCTCTCACCGCAGCAAGGGGGTCTCTCTCTCCCACCAGGGCTTAGCGGAAACGTCTGCAATTAGTCGCAAATCTACCGAGGCCTTGTAGTGTGTGTACTGCTTCGTGTACACATCAGGGGACACACACACACACACACACACACACACACACACACACACACACACACACCTGGTCATAATTACTACCAATATTTAAGGGGGATTTGGTGCACACTTTAGCCAATATGAAACACATGTAACTCTGAACACCACCTGACTATGTGGTTCATGTGTAGTTTGTGTATGTGCATGTTATGTATTGGTGCTTCTACGTGCTACTGAAATAATGGTAATAACAACGACATAAAACAACAGCAATGATAAGAGAAGACAGACGGACAGACAGACAGACAGACAGACAGACAGACAGACATAGACCGACACACACACGCATGCAGACAGAGACAGACACACAGATAGACAGGCAGGCAAACACAGACAGACAGACAGACAGACAGATAACCCGACGCTTCTGCTTGATGGGCGTAAAAAATGACTGAACTGATTTAAGTAAAACTACACAAACACCTGTGAGAAAAACGACGGCCCACACAACATAAGGTCACATCAACAAGGTCAAGGTCACATCAACAAGGTCAAGGTCACATCAACAAGGTCAAGGTCACATCAACAAGGTCAAGGTCACAGGGACAAGTTCAAGGTCACGGGAACAAGGTTAAGGTCATAGGAGCAAGGTCAAGGTCACGGGAGCAAGGTCAAGGTCACCTCATGCTCATTCAGGGGCCCTCAGGCAGCAAGGCGCCAGCTGTACGATAACTAGAGCTGTAATGACGTCACTCCTTCGGGAAAAAATAATCGCCCTTCAAAAAAAAAAAGAAAAATCATATTTACATCACTAAAGCGTAAAGGATTGACTGAGCTTAAAGATTGCACAGTGAATGACTATTACAATAAACCTTCTTTACATTCGTTAATAATAAATGAAGGAGACGAAATATTACAAATAAAAAGATATTCGCATCAGATTAATACACACATCGACTCTCACTTAAACTTTACCCAGATTAAAACACTAATCTATGCAAATGGCTGTAAGAACGGACACAACATGGTAGTGATGATGAAAGTGTGGTTCCAGAAACTGTAATAGATTTTTGGATATTAGAAACAAAAGTGGGAAAGCTGAAATAAAAAATTCAGTCCATTACTACCAGAGTGTATTTGCATAGCGGCAATATCCAGGTGTCATAACAGGAGGCACGGGTGTACTCGTGTTACCTGCCCCCACCTGATGGCCCAGGAGGAGAATAATAATACACGCAGGGAAAAAAATATAAAGTAGAGATGATAAAACCGGGTTGCATAAAAAAAGAATGGAAGCTTTCGTATAATAAAGCCATCACACACACACACAGAGCCTATGTATAATAAAACTATCACGAGTACAGACAAACACACAGACAAACTTACAAAAATATGTTTACATTATACACAATCTCACAAATGTGTTTTTTTTAAGCGAGACGGAGTTAAAAAATCTGGTATACCAAAGCTCTAGTTTGATTTATGAACCAAAAAATACACTTTTTGGCTGGAGGCGTGGTGTGTAACTACGGCGTTTGTGATGCGTAACTACGGCGTGGTGTGTAACTACGGCGTTTGTGATGCGTAACTACGGCGTGGTGTGTAACTACGACGCTTGTGATGTGTAACAATGGCGTTTGTGATGTGTAGCTACGGCGGTAGATGCGTAACTACGGCGTGGTGTGTAACTACGGCGTTTGTGATGCGTAACTACGGCGTGGTGGGTAACTACGGCGATTGTGATGCGTAACTACGGCGGTGTGTAACTACGGAGTTTGTGATGCGTAACTACGGCGTGTGGTAACTACGGAGTTTGTGATGCGTAACTACGGCGTGGTGTGTAACTACGGCGTTTGTGATGCGTAACTACGGCGTGGTGTGTAATACGGCGATTGTGATGCGTAACTACGGCGTGGTGTGTAACTACGGCGTTTGTGATGCGTAACTACGGCGTGGTGTGTAACTACGGCGTTTGTGATGCGTAACTACGGCGTGGTGGGTAACGGTGGCGATTGTGATGCGTAACTACGGCGTGTGTAACTACGGCGATTGTGATGCGTAACTACGGCGTGGTGGTAACTACGGCGTTTGTGATGCGTAACTACGGCGTGGTGTAACTACGGCGTTTGTGATGCGTAACTACGGCGTGGTGGGTAACTACGGCGATTGTGATGCGTAACTACGGCGTGTGTAAGGTGATGCGAACTACGCGGTGGTAACTACGGAGTTTGTGATGCGTAACTACGGCGTGGTGTGTAACTACGGCGTTTGTGATGCGTAACTACGGCGTGGTGTGTAACTACGGCGATTGTGATGCGTAACTACGGCGTGGTGTGTGTAACTACGGCGTTTGTGATGCGTAACTACGGCGTGGTGTGTAACTACGGCGTTTGTGATGCGTAACTACGGCGTGGTGGGTAACTACGGCGATTGTGATGCGTAACTACGGCGGTGTGTAACTACGGCGATTGTGATGCGAAACTACGGCGTGGTGTAACTACGGCGTTTGTGATGCGTAACTACGGCGTGGTGTGTAACTACGGCGTTTGTGATGCGTAACTACGGCGTGGTGGGTAACTACGGCGATTGTGATGCGTAACTACGGCGTGGTGTGTAACTACGGCGTTTGTGATGCGTAACTACGGCGTGGTGTGTAACTACGGCGATTGATGCGTAATACGGCGTGGTGTAACTACGGCGTTTGTGATACGGCGTGGTGTGTAACTACGGCGTTTGTGATGCGTAACTACGGCGTAACTATGATTGTGATGCGTAACTACGGCGTGTGTGTAACTACGGCGATTGTGATGCGTAACTACGGCGTGGTGTGTAACTACGGCGTTTGTGATGCGTAACTACGGCGTTTGTGATGTAGTTAGCGTTTGTGATGTAGCTACGGCGTTTGTGATGCGTAACTACGGCGTGGTGATTAACAATTTTATTCAACAGTTATTTAGCCAGAAAAATACAAAGTGAACAATAACAACAATATTGACATGACTGAACACTGATAAACACTGTTCATTGTCGGGCGAATTATTATATAACATTTAACCTAACCTAACCTAACCTAACCTAACCTAACCTAACCAGGTAGTAGGCAGCTATCAAACAGGGAGGTACTACCGCCTGGGAAGATATTGAAGCATAATGTGTTGTCTAATGGTAGACCCTGCTGCTATATGGCATCACGAAAATTGTGACCAAGTCCCAGGTTGCTGATCTGACTTTCGCTCATTTACACACAATTGCAGGGTCTCAATTGTTTCCTTCTACTCTGACAACACAACACAACACAACACAACACAACATTACATACAGTACAGTATATTGTTTCTCACTAGTGACCTTTTTTTTATGGTCCTTTATTATTATTATTATTATTATTATTATTATTATTATTATTATTAATATTATTATTATTATTATTATTATTATTATTACTACTATTATTATTATTATTATTATTATTATTATTATTATTATTATATTCTTTAATATTTTTTATTATTATTATTATTATTATTATTATTATTATTATTATTATTATTATTAATATTATTATTATTATTATTATTATTATTATATTTTCGACCCCAGGCCCTGATGTGGGTGGGTCATTGACTTGTGCCTTGGTGGGCTAATGACCGTAAAAAAAAAAAAAACTGGACAGTGTTGTGCCCACTACCTCCTGAAAACAGTGACACTACCACTACTTGGGACAAAATGTAGCGGCACTACTACTATAGCGACTCATTTGAAAAAGTAGTACACTGCCGCTACTATCACCACTACCGCTAGTTTTTACTTAACACTCAATATTGGAATACCAATTCTTCAATACCTATATAACACCAACGAGCAATACTGTACGTACACATCTGTCAGTCCCAGACCCACACTCAGACCAGAGACAACACGCTGACACACCGAGACGAATATGAACCAAGCTAAAGTGGTAATGATTTAACCCCCCCCCCCCCAAGAAAAGGTAAACCTTCTCGCCCTGAATAAGTTCTTAACCTCTTCAGGGATCGAGGGGGTAACCAAGTCCCACGACCTACCAGAGAACAGGGACAACAACACCCAGAACCAGACAAGATCAAGAGCTGTAGTGCAGAAACAAGAAGCTTAATTAAGAAAAAAATACAATTAACAAGACAATGGCCGCAATGACCAGCGCTGTCGACGGCCAGTGAAGCAACAACAGCAACAACAGCAACAACAGCAACAACAACAGCAACAACAGCAACAACAGCAACAACAACAACAGCAACAACAGCAACAACAGCAACAACAACAGCAACAACAGCAACAGCATATCTGTAAACAATCAGAAACTAAGCTGTTTGTTTTAGCTGCTGAAACTGTCAAATACTGTATCATGTACGTTATTTACTTATATTAAAATAACTGTGACTACATGTACTGTATGTGGCTTCCAATAAACTAAAATATTTGAAGTTATGGTCAGTGTGTTAACTTGTTCCAGTGAGTGTACAGTACAGTAGTCACTGATGTACGGCCACGGTGTTTCGGTGGCCTTCTGTTGACAAAGTTGGTCTTCGTCAGCTGTCGCACGTCAACCGAGTGAATTGTTTCCACCTGTTGTCCGCTTGTACTAGACTCAGGCCGAGGACCATGGTGGCTATAAGGTTAATGGAGTGAATTCAAGCGGACGACACACGAACAACCACACACAGGGGTCACTGCCAACCAACATGGTATCACGTTCCATCCGTGTCTCAACACAAACATTATCAGTATCACCACAGTCTGTAACTATTACTATTAAGAATAACGAGTAGTGGTCGCAATTCCTCTAAAATTCAGCTTCATTACTGTAATTCTCCACGAGAGAAGTAGCTCAGTTACGTAGCGTCACAACTAAAAGAGCCGCTACTCCCTACATTGCATCTGGATTACATAATGTTACATGGTGATATGTAACTACGGCTTGGTGATGTTTGCCCATGGCCGGGTAAGTATAAGTACGACCTGTTGAATGTAACTACGACCTGTTGAGTATAAGTACGACCTGGTGTATATAAATACGCCGACATGAGTGTAAGAACATTCATGACCGTGTTCTTCAAGCACATAAAAATTAAGAAGTTACGAGTGAGGAAGGCGAGTTGACACAGGGGTCATCATCACCTATAAACTCGGTCAGGTGAGGTATAACACCGGGATCTCTCCTTCATGGCTCGCGGTTTACACTCGCATCCTGGCTTTTATGTCTCACGGGTCATGCTTCACGGTGACGACATGATTTTATGTCTCATGGGTTTCGTCTGATGGTGAGAGAGAGAGAGAGAGAGAGAGAGAGAGAGAGAGAGAGAGAGAGAGTCCTCTTCTCTCTCTCGCCTCAGTCCACCCACCGCCTATATTTTTGCGGTGTCGCCCACGTGGGGACGCCTTTAAACCCCTCCTGGCTATGTGGCGGCGCTAAGTGTACACGCTCCTTCTGGTGTAGGTGGTGGAGGAAGTGTAGGTGGTGGAGGAAGTGTAGGTGGTGGAGGAAGTGTAGGTGGTGGAGGAAGCATAGGTGGTGGAGGAAGTGTAGGTGGTGGGAGGAAGTGTAGGTGGTGGAGGAAGTGTAGGTGGTGGAGGAAGCATAGGTGGAGGAAGTGTAGGTGGTGGAGGAAGTATAGGTGGTGGAGGAACCTGTGTGTGTGTGTGTGTGTGTGTGTGTGTGTGTGTGTGTGTGTGTGTGTGTGTGTGTGTGTGTGTGTGAGGTCGTAAGGGAAAAGGTATGAATTAACCTGTATGAAGTAACTCCTATGTAACAGACCGAATAAAGGTAGACGAGAAAATGTAATGGAAAGGGAGAATGGGAAAACGATAAGGAGAAGATAAGATGGAAGGGGTAGAATGGACTCACAAAACCATCCTATCAAACTCACTTCAATAATGACGCCAACAGCCATCACCATTACAGCTCACTCTAACACAATACAGGTTTAACGGGGGGAGACCATTGCCATCTGTGAGCCTGTAATGCTTTATCACTCCCCCCTGAACAGTATACAGTACAGGCTACTGGTGGGGATGTACTGGAAGTATGGAGGTCTTTTTTGTAAATAACGTGAGGCGATGCTTCCCTCCTTCTTCTCTTAACCTTAAAGCGTCAATAACGTCAGCAGTATGAGTCAGGTGGACCGTATTATCTTCTTCCGGGAAAAACAACACAGTACCCCCCATTGTGTTTTGTGTAATCAATATATACATAGAATCTTTCCTATATCTTGTCAAGAGTCCTTTTGGAAATACTGGTATGTGTACTGTGAGAGAGAGAGAGAGAGAGAGAGAGAGAGAGAGAGAGAGAGAGAGAGAGAGAGAGAGAGAGAGAGAGAGAGAGAGAGAGAGAGAGAGAGAGAGAGAGAGAGAGAGAGAGAGAGAGAGAGAGAGAGAGAGAGAGAGAGAGAGAGAGATTCAATAAGGCAGAGGCTCTCAGGGGCGGGCTGGCGTCGTCACAAGATTACCCTTCATATCACAGCCTGGTCCCAGTAACACACCTTCCTTGGGGAAATCCAGAAATAGATAAATTAGATGACGCTTTCCAATATCCCACCGTGTTTGTCCAGCAGGAGGCCGCCAATGTCAGTACAGGGGGCTGTGAGGTCCCGGGGGGGCTAGAACGGAGACTTCTAAATAGATTCTGAGAGAGGGAGAGATGATTGAGCTGGGATGATCAAATACCTGAAATGTAGCTATAGGTACTGTTGAGATTTATATATGAGTCTAGGGAGTATAATAGGTAGAGCCGAGATGCTACTTTGTATGGCTGGGAGATCGAGGGAGTACATAGGTAGAGCTGAGATGCTACTTTGTATGGCTGGGAGATCGAGGGAGTACATAGGTAGAGCCGAGATGCTACTTTGTATGGCTGGGAGATCGAGGGGGTACATAGGTAGAGCTGAGATGCTACTTTGTATGGCTGGGAGATCGAGGGAGTACATAGGTAGAGCCGAGATGCTACTTTGTATGGCTGGGAGATCGAGGGAGTACATAGGTAGAGCCGAGATGCTACTTTGTATGGCTGGGAGGTCGAGGGAGTACATAGGTAGAGCCGAGATGCTACTTTGTATGGCTGGGAGATCGAGGGAGTACATAGGTAGAGCCGAGATGCTACTTTGTATGGCTGGGAGATCGAGGGGAGGATTGGAGGACGACATTCCTCCCTCCTCCCTCACTGTCTCCTCGTTCAGTATTTGGAGAACAAGTAATCCACATTTTTATCTCGTCCTTAACAAAAGCTTGAGTAGAAGCTTAAACCCCCTGTGCCTTCATCCTCATAACCGCCGTTGTAGCCAAGCACTAACAAGCTCTCAACCTTTTACGCCCACATTTTTTGCAACCGCGTTACAGTATTTTTTTCAGGAGCTGTTCTGTACCCTTGAGTATATTACACAGTGGGAGCAGGAAAAAAAAATACAGGAATTGCATAAAGGAATCTGCACGTCGTCGCTGCTCGCCTCCACAGCAGCAAGGGATGGTATTAAGACTCGTGTGCCTGTGATATTTTTCTTTAGTATTTTTCAGTATATTTTCTGCAGCACGGTGAGTATGTATGTTGCCTGGGTCGTTCTGTGCCAGCTGTTGCCTTCATCAAGTGTTTGTTTTTGCTTTGATTGTGTTCTCCAGGACTGGCGGGTGTCTGTCTCTCTCGTGACTTGGCTAAACAGCATTACCCCCGCCTCTGGAGATGACTTACATTAACACCAGTTCGTTACTTCCTTTGGAATTTGCCTGACTGTGACCCTCTGTTTGTGAGAACGTTGTGTGGAGGCGCTGAAACGTTCTGGTACCATGTGAATGTGGTGTAAAGATGCAGGAGGTTAACAGTAGTTCTTTCAGGGCTTTTTCTGCAGTACTTTTGCTCAGACTCGTCTTTTATACACTTTTTCTGTTCATTGTGAATATATCGCTTATTACAGTGTGCTGGCGTGACTCTGGTACAGTCTGAGTGTTTTAAACTATATTTACTAGTTGGAAAATTCTCGCTGTCGTCATTTTTCGTATGACAAATATAATCAGCTAAAAACTAACTTGTAAATACTTACATAAATGTGCATCATTCTACTAAATTTCTAAGACATTCCCGAGTGAATGCAAGTCAATTGGTTCCCAGAATAGATCCAGCCTTCACAAACTATCAACAACTAGGGCCCATCAGGACTAGAGCCCGATCAGAACTTGGGCAAAATGGACCAGTCACCTCCCTGACCATCTTTGCACACGGGCGCCAGTGATTAAAAAGTTTTGTCGTTTATAAGACTGTCTGAGCGGCGTTTAATTCCTTCCAGGTCATTGTGCGCTGATCCCCGTGTAACTTATGACGTCGGCTGCCTACTGGAGCTGGCGCCGTGCCTGTACGAGGTGGCACGCTCCCTCTACATGTGGCACGCTCCCTCTACCTTGGCACCTTACCTCTACAGTGGCACCTTCCCTCTACAGTGGCACGCTCCCTCTACCGTGGCACCTTACCTCTACAGTGGCACCTTCCCTCTACAGTGGCACGCTCCCTCTATCGTGGCACCTTACCTCTACAGTGGCACCTTCCCTCTACAGTGGCACGCTCCCTCTACCGTGGCACCTTACCTCTACCGTGGCACCTTACCTCTACAGTGGCACCTTCCCTCTACCCCGGCACTGTTTGCATACGGCTGGTTTACACTGTGAACCCAACTTAATCTAACCTAACCTGACTTAAAACCTGACCTGACCTGACCTGACCTGACCTAACCTAACCTGACCTGACCTGACCTGACCTGACCTAACCTAACCTGACCTGACCTGACCTGACCAGACCTAACCTATCTCAACTTTCCCTGACCTGACATAACCTGGATCTAATATTAATGATAGAGATTGCGTACTTGTGGGCCAGTGTACATTTTGTGGGTTGGTAGAAGACGAAAAATGAAGGAAGAAAAATGAAGTATAGAAGAAAAGAAGAACAGAGAAAAGAAGGAGAAAAGAAAGAAAGAAAGAAAACAAGTTGAAAAGAATGATAAAAACAGTTGAAAAAAGAAAGAGGAGAGATGAAAGGAGAAAGAAATGGAAACTAGAGAATCCGAAGTAAATGAGAAAAAGATGAAGGAGACGAAAAACTTCTCTTCTTCTTCTTCTTCTTCCTCCCCTCCTCTTCTTCCTCCCCCCCTCTTCATCTTCCTCCTCCCCTCCTCATCTTCCTCCTCCCTGGGGTCACAAAGGATGGGATGTGACGGGGTCAGTCTGGGGTAAAAAGACTGAGGGAATAAATTGGCTGACTCAGTCTAGTGATGCAACGAATGAGACGCAGAGTAAGTAAGTCTCTCTCTCTCTCTCTCTCTCTCTCTCTCTCTCTCTCTCTCTCTCTCTCGTTCATTCTTCCTTTTGTCTCTTATATTTACTCTGTATTTTCCTTTCTCATCCTTTATTTAACTCATTCATTTGCTTTCTAACGTATGCGTCACCAGCCTGGTCGTCTTCTCTCAACTCCACCCAACAACGTCAGCTAGAGAAGGTACAGAAAAGGGCCTGCAGAATCATGCTCGGCGCAGAATACTCCGGCTACACCAACGCTCTCTCCACCCTGGAAATGCCATCCCTCAGTGACCTCCACCACCAAGCAATGGAAAGGTTTGGACGTGGACTACTGCACCACCCTCGCCATCGCCACCTCCTGTCACCTGCAGCCCCCCACCCAACTCGCGCAGTCCGCCACTTCAACAAAATTCAGTCCATAGGAGCCCGCACCGATAGATATAAGAACAGCACCATCCCATCTATTGTTAAAATAATAAACAACTCCTGATTTATGTACTGTACAGCCCATATTATATCATTATGTCTAAATCAAATGTAAGTCTGTATATTTTCAGTCTGCTTTACTGCTCTAATAATAAACCGTTTCGTATTATTATTTACCTTATTATTATTATTATTATCACACACACACACACACACACACACACACACACACACACACACACACACCAAACTCCATCAGCTGATCACCAACTTTACTCTCTGATCGATCTAACGTTCTCGCCTCACTCCCTCTACATCAAACACCTGTTGAGGGTCCAATGGGCCCCTGTTACCTCCCAGCCTGACGAGATGATGCCCAGTCCTACAGTGCCCCTTTTCTAATGGGCCCCAGTCTTAGTAAGTACCAGTTCTGTTGGGCCCCAGTCTTAGTAGCTACCAGCCCTAATGTGCCTCAATCTTTGGAAGTACCAGCTCTATTGGGCCCCAGTCTTAGCAGTTACCAGCCCTAGTGGACCCCAATCTTAGCAGGTACCAGTTCTATTGGGCCCCAGCCTTAGGTGGTATTGTTTCATTTAATGGGTTCCAGTATGGTCTAACGGAACCATTAACTATTGGGCCGTATAGAATGGGCGTCTATTATGACTGTGGGTAATTGGGACTGTGACCCATTGAAAGAGAGCGTAGTGAGACTAGGGTCATTGAGGTGTGTGTGTGTGTGTGTGTGTGTGTGTGTGTGTGTGTGTGTGGCAAGGTTTTCCTGACCTCCACAACCTCCCTAGTACCGTCTCCATACCTCCACAACCTCCCTAGTACCGTCTCCATACCTCCACAACCTCCCTAGTACCGTTTCCATACCTCCACAACCTCCCTAGTACCGTCTCCATACCTCCACAACCTCCCTAGTACCATCTCCATACCTCCACAACCTCCCTAGTAATGTCTCCTGACCTCCACAACCTCCTAGTACCGTCTTATGCCTCCCACAGCCTCCCTAGTGCCATACACCATACCTCCCCAGCCTCCCCTATTACCGTCTCACTCCTCCACAACCTCCCTAGTACCGTCTCCCATACCTCCCCACCCAACCTCCCTAGTACCATCCCTTACCTCCCCCAGCCTCCCTAGTACAATCTCCAGCCTCCCCGCCTCCCCTAATGCCGTCTCTATACATCCCCTAGCCCTAGTACGTCTCCATACCTCCCCAACCTCCCCTAGTACCGTCTCATACCTCCACAACCTCCTAGTAGTCTCTATACCTCCCTTTCCCCTACCCGTCTCCATACCTCCACAACCTCCTGGTGCCTCCTCACCACCTCCACAACCTCCCTAGTAATGTCTCCATACCTCCACAACCTCCCTAGTACCGTCTCCATACCTCCACAACCTCCCTAGTAATGTCTCCATACCTCCACAACCTCCCTAGTACCATCTCCATACCTCCACAACCTCCCTAGTACCATCTCCATACCTCCACAACCTCCCTAGTACCGTCTCCATACCTCCACAACCTCCCTAGTAATGTCTCCTGACCTCCACAACCAATTTCTCTGTGTCTGCTGTTATTGCCTGTGTCATTCTTCTTCTTCTTGTTTATTTCTCAACTTTTCCTCTTTCGTCTGTTTTATCTTTTCTCTTTTTTCTTTGTTTTTGTTGTTGTTTTGTCTCTTATTTTCCCTAAATTGTTTGTTTTCTTTGCCTTTTGTCTCTCATTTTCCCTTAATTATTATTTTTTCTTATTTTCCCTTAATTTTGTTTTTTCTTGTTTTGTCTCTTGTATTTTCCCTTAATTCCCTTTTATTCGTGAATTTATATAATGTCTCATATTCGTGGAGGATTTGTATAGTAGTGAAAGAAGCAACAGACGATTGTGTGTGTGTATATATATATATATATATATATATATATATATATATATATATATATATATATATATATATATATATATATATATATATATATATATATGTCTATCTTATAAATGAAGAGACGCGACATAACGACGCAGAACCTTGGTTTTCGGGACACTGCACTCGATCGCCTTCACTTCCCCAACTGTACATTTGGGCACCTATTTACAACTGGGTGGACTGAGAGTGCCCTAAGATCGACTCAAGAGACCTTTAAATCTGAAGGTAAATACCACTCCTGCAAAGAGGTGTTGGTGGTGGTGGTAGTAGTGGTGGTGGTGGTGATGGTGATGGAAGTAACGGTGGTGATGATGGTGGTGGTGATGGTGATGGTGATGTAGAGAGATACAGGAGACCTGTAAATAAATCTATCTTTATTCACAACAGTACCGGGCGGTGGCAGAGGCGGGGGCCAACACATTACTCAATATGTCGTCACCTTCAGCCATGGAAAATATAGATCATAGCTACAGGTTATTGAAGCATCATGACCATTAACATAAACTGATGATTATGTCACTAACGAGCGATTGAGAAGGTAAGTAGGTCAGCAGGTTTTTCCATGTAGTCCTGGTTCTTGTGTGGATACGGGACACGAGTGCAATTTGGACCAGCAGGAGGGGGGAGGGGAGGAGCTGTGTCCTTTGAGTGTCCAGTTATACGTCATTAGGAACTCCTTGTTGACATGAAGCCCTGCAGGATGACGGCGCCTTCTGGGGTAATATTCTCCCAGGCGGTGAGTAATGGCGTGGTGGGTATATAACTAATGTGGTTATCTAGAAGTCCCGGGTTCGAGGCATTAATGTGGACGCCGTGTGAGTGATTAATGTTCGCTATAAACAATTATTAGTTAATCATGTACACATTAAACTGTCGAAAAAAATATGAGGCCATGTTAAAGGCCATCACCACGACCACCACTGCCACCACTGCCACCACTGCCACCACGCCTCAGCATAGCGACCCAGAGAGAGAATGTTCACTGTATCTTACGATCTCGTCCACCACCTGAGAGTCTCCTAACTGGGGTGAATAAGCGTGCACCTCTATAATATGAACCCAATCAACATCAGACACTAAGAACAAATAAACGAAAATGTTCCTGGGCAAAATGGTGATGTATGGAGGTGAACCAGAAGACAAGAGCGAGAATGATAAACAGACGGTGAGGCAAGAGACACTAAAGACTAGCACAAAGGCCAACTAAGACGAGAAACAGGACGCACACAACTGACATGGGGACGTGTGGGAAGAATAGCCACCAATAAGCTTCCCAAGATGGTATATGAATAGAAGCCAGATAAGAGGAGACCAAGAGGAGATGGAGAGAGAGAGAGGGGGGAGGGAGAAGGGAGAGATGGAGAGAAAGAACCTTCGACAAGGTATAATACACAGACTAATTTATTATACTCAAGGGGTTGGTATCGTACACAAGAGGTTAAATCATCTTACTCATGACGTTAAAAACCTTGAAACGTATCATAGTATGAGTGTATGAGTGTATGTATGTATGTATGTATGTATGTATGTATGTATGTATGTATGTATGTATGTGAAGACGGAATCTGAAGTACAAGTCAGCGTCTCACTTCACCAAAGGCCAACATCATCG
Source organism: Homarus americanus (assembly GCF_018991925.1). NCBI lineage: Eukaryota > Metazoa > Arthropoda > Malacostraca > Decapoda > Nephropidae > Homarus > Homarus americanus. The sequence continues at coordinate 102,903 of NW_024752279.1, forward strand.
AGCACGACCTCCTGCCTCAGACCACTGCTCCTCAACTAACGTAAAGGCTTGACGCGACACACTGCCTCCTAGATGGGTAATTGAACCAGGGATCCGTATGTGTCGCTCATCCCATGCACCACATGTGCCGCTTCTCTTCCTCCTCCTCCTCCCATGCACCACATGTGCCGCTTCTCTTCCTCCTCCTCCTCCCATGCACCACATGTGTTTCTCCTCCCTCCCGTGCACCACGTGTGTCGCTTCCTCCCGTGCACCACATGTGTTAGGGATTTATCAGATATTTGCTCCTCAATCGCACAGCAATGTATACATAGTCGTATAGAAACCTACACAAACATCTCGTCACACACACCACAAACACTACAGACACGTACAACACCCCCCACACACACACTGGAGGTAAGGAAAGGTGGAGGCGGTCGTGCGAAATATACCAGATTATCCGAATTTGGTGACCGGCGGAGGAGGACATGAACGGCCTCCCATAGGACGTGGAGGATCTACCCTGATCAGTAGTTTTGTGTTGGTTAGGAATTATATTTTGTTCTTAGATACAGCAACAGAGACAAAGGTCCTGACACAGGTTAAGGCATAGGTACAGGTATATGCACAGGTAAGGCATAGGTACAGGTATATGCACAGGTAAGGCATAGGTACAGGTATATGCACAGGTAAGGCAGATCCAATAATTAATAGATATACGTAGAGAAACAAACAAGTATAGGGACAAGTACAAATATAAATACGTGTGTGTGTGTGTGTGTGTGTGTGTGTGTGTGTGTGTGTGTGTGTGTGTGTGTGTGTGTGTGTGTTCTCATCAAAATTAATTAATCTGACTGACCTGTCCAGACCCGTCCTGACCCACCCTAAAATATCCCGACTCACTCAGACCTCTCTTGGCTTATCCTGACCCACCGTGAACCTTTCTAACCAATCCTGACCCACCCAGACCTGGCGTGACCCACCCAGACCTGGCGTGACCCACCCAGACCTGGCTTGACCCACCCAGACCCACCCTGAGTCCCACGCACAAAACATGAAATTCAGGTTATGAGAGGCATTGTACAGGGACAATGGGACGAAATGTACTGACCCTGATGTTGTACAGGAACAATGGGACAAAATGGCCTGACCCTGATGTTATTTCACCCTTAAAGCCGACCCTTCCCCCCTCCTGGGTCAAAGGTCAGTTTGACATTTATGGGTGACAGTGTTTACGTACTAACAGCAACTCAGTATTTTCACACTCTCTCTTGTACCTCTGAAAAGTACAGTACAGATATATCTTATTTACAGGTGTTGTAGACTTAGAATGGATGCGTGGGTTAAAGAGAAACATTACCAGAACATCTCAACAAGAACATTTATTCCTTTCTCAAGAAAATCTCAAATATTGTAGAGGAATTTTTTTTTACCAAGCCAAGCCAAACCAAGCCAAGCCAAGCCAAGCCAAGTCAAGCCAAGCCAAGCCAAGCCAAGCCAAGTCAAGCCAAGCCAAACCTAACCAAAGTATAAAAGGAAAACCAGCAGAACTCACGAAACCAAACCAAGACTCATATATCAGGATACGTGACTTCCAACCCAACTTAACATCCCGGCTATGTCGCCTCTAGTCAGCCCAACTGGGAATTCCCGGCTAAGTAGTTACCTCCAATTCAATTAACGGGTCCAGACCATCCTGATGAATACGATAAACATTGGTTCATCATTTTGGAAGCTGACAGCCTCGGTACGTTTACTGGTGAATGAAAGTAATGCTAATTCATTTCTAACCGTTCATGGAAAAATAAATTATTTCCCAAATAGAAGTCTAGTATATTATGGTCGCCGTAAATTACACTTTAAATCACACAGAAATCACTTCGATAAGTAATATAGTACTTTTAAAAATCAACGGTGCTAAAAAAAAAAAAAATCTTTATTATATACAGTAAATATATATTGTTTCGATTATATTCAAACACGTATTACATTATAGATGTTAGAGTAATGTATATATATTATGAAGGTATTATTTCATAAGTCTTGCTCTTAGGCTGCCCCCCCCCACCCCTTCTCATGAGCACTCTAGTCATCCACCCAAAGGCCAACCGTATATTGACAATAGAACCCTTCACTCGGCCCAACAATGTACTGCGTCGTGTTGTAGTGTGATTCAATGTACTGCGTCGTGTTGTAGTGTGAGTCAATGTACTGCGTCGTGTTGTAGTGTGAGTCAATGTACTGCGTCGTGTTGTAGTGTGAGTCAATGTACTGCGTCGTGTTGTAGTGTGAGTCAATGTACTGCGTCGTTGTAGTGTGAGTCACGTACTGCGTCGTGTTGTAGAGGGAAAGCCAATGTACTGCGTCGTGTTGTAGTGTGAGTCAATGTACGGTGGTTGCTTTAGGTAGTGTGAGTCAATGTACTGCGTCGTGTTGTAGTGTGAGTCACAAAATACTGGTGTCAAGTGTAGTGTGAATCAATGTACTGAGTTCTGTTGTAGTGTGGAGGAATGTACTGAGTTCTGTTGTAGTAGTCAGTATATATTCTTATTACTGGTGTGCTGTGTCACCCAAACTCTCTGGGCTGGTGCCATAGTGTGTCTTGGGGGGGGGCACACTCTATCACCTGACCAATTAGATGGTGAGAATGCAGAGTAGAGTTTACATCTCTCTCTCTCTCTCTCTCTCTCTCTGTAACTCACAACTAAAATTCAGGGCAGGTGATTATAACATCAATCTCAACTTTTTTTCTTCCATTGGCTTCTATTCTCGTCACTGAAGGGTGGAAGGGAACGCCAGGCGATGATGTTTTCCCGTACTGGCACTCTTTAATGGTACTGGGCAGAGGTTCCCCTAAAGAACAGACCTGTAATAATCCATAAGTGAGGGTTAGTGTTGATGGCCTTCACACAGGTGGTGGTCGTGTTCACTGGAGGTGGATGTTGTCCAGGCCTTAATATGTGTGTGTGTGTGTGTGTGTGTGTGTGTGTGTGTACATCCTCTCCAACCACCCCAAACTCTCTCAACAAATTCCCCAAACCAGAGAGAATTCTACCCAGGTGACGCAAATTATTTCTACCTGTAATACACCTGGTGACTAATTGCAGTAAATCTCCCCCAGCAAGCAGCCTCTTGTCATGTCGGCAGCCCTCCTACACCCCAGGTAAGCCCTCACGACGCTACACCTGCTACACCCAGACTGACTCGGGGATCTTGTTTCTGGTTACTGAAGTCCTCAAATCCTTTCCTGTCAGTTCGCTTTCTGAGTACAGATAGAGGGAGGGAGGGAGAGAAGGAGGGATAGAATGAAGGATGGAGTGAGGGAAGGATAGAAGGAAGGAATGAAGGATGTAGGGACGGAGGAAGAAATCTAGGGCGAAAGTAGAAGGAAAGGTGAAGACAACGAGAACAAGATGATAAAGGAGTACTAAGAAGATTGAAATAGAAGAGAAGCGATAAGGTGGATGGAGGAGAGGAGAGAGGTAAGCGAAGAATGAGAAGATGCAAAGAGGTGGAGATGATGAAGGGGAGATAGAGATATGAACCCAGATATGAACCCTTGATATGAGAACCCCTGATATGAACCCCTGATATGAACCCTTGATATGAGAACCCCTGATATGAGAACCCCTGATATGAACCCCTGATATGAACCCTGATATGAACCCTTGATACAAATCTCTACGACTCCCACTCCAGTTGATGAAGCCCCCACCCAAGCCAACCCCCTTCTCAAGCTCATGCTAGACTCACCAGACTTACATTAGTCTCTGTAACTCATTATAGATAAACTAATTCAGGTTATTATAAGAGGTACAGCAAAGTTTATTAATTAAGCGGCTAAAATTCCAGGTCGCCGCACAAGTGAGACAATATCCCCCTCAATAACATTTTGGACTTAAATGAATTCTATGAAGCAAAACATTACCAACTTTTTCAAATAATTTCCACCCACAATATTTCCGGTTTCTAAGGAAATTCTATAAACTATGTTCTCAAAATGCCCCCCAAAAAATAATTCATCCTAGTATGTAAATTCTACACCATGGGTAGATTTGGCGTATCAAAATCATTAAAATTCGTTAAAAAAAAAAATTCTAAATAATAAAATTCTTCAATCTAAATATAATTCCACTCATGAAAACAGTAAACCTTAAATAAATTCCAAACTAACTTCTCTATCGTCAATAAATTCTACTTTTCTAATTAAATCCCACACGCGAGATTCTACCACAGTAACATATTGTTCCTTAACCACGAAAAGCTACCAGAGTGAATATGTATAATGTACACCTTATCGACACACACACACACACACACACACGAGGTAATGGGAGTATCAGTGTTCCTCTCTGATTTTAGATGCACACACCCAAGGCTCTCTGTCGCCCTGTCAACAAGTAGAATCTGTTGGAGAGGGGATTTGGGTCGTCAGGGAGAGGCCGAGTGAACCCCTTTGTGGTCAAGGGCTCTGACGGTGCTGTGAGGAGGAGGGAGTTGAGGGCGAGAGGAGGAATAGGTAGGTTGAAGGAGAAGAGGGTATGGAGAGAGGAATAGGTAGGTGGTGCTAGGGAAGATAGGAGGAGGAGGAGGAGGAAGAAGAGTAGGAGGCGCTGAGGGAGGAAGCAGAACACGCAAGAGGCTATAGAAGACACTGGGATAATTCGACACCTAACTTTACAGATGTGTAAGTGAAGGAGGTCGAGTACAGTGCCGAGGAAACTACAGTCCTCCGTGTACCGTTAACTTAATATTCACTATCCTGTATTATGTAATCTTATGTACCCCTTCTACATAAAACATTGATGTATGACAACCTGTAGTATACACAAGTAATGAAAACTATTTACAACTCCATTCTAATCTCTTCTAAGGCCAAGTCCAGCCTGATCAGTTTTTAAGTCCAGTCTGCTCTGTTCTAAGTCCAAGTCCAGCCTGATCAGTCTTTAAGTCCAGTCTGCTCTGTTCTTAGTCCAAGTCCAGCCTGATCAGTCTTTAAGTCCAGTCTGCTCTGTTCTAAGTCCAGCCTGCTCAGTCTTTAAGTCCAGTCTGCTCTGTTCTAAGTCCAAGTCCAGCCTGATCAGTCTTAAGTAGAACCAAGAATCAGCTCACTAAGAACAATAAAACTCTTGTTATATAGATTACCATTTAACTTCACACCAGCCTCTCTAAACTTGCGGTCAACCTCTACCAAGACGAGTAGAAGTAGAGTAGACGAGTAGACGAGCAGAGGAGTAGGCGAGTAGACGAGTAGAGGCGTAGAGGAGTAGTGGGAGTAGAGTTTGGGTAGGTTCGGTAAGGTTAGGTATACGTCCTGCACTAAACATTAACACAGTCTTCTATACTACACATTAATACACTCCACTAAACATTAATATACTCCACTACACATTAATACACTCCACTACACATCAACACCCAAAAACAAGAGTTGAATGAGCTTAATTACTCCACTTCTATTTTCAAATGGCATAACCTAACACCAGAAGCCCAGCACAGCGACCCAGAGACACACCAACATAGTAACACAAACACAGTCACAGCAACACAGCGACACACCAACACAGTAACACAAACACAGGGTCACAGCGTGAAACAGTAACAATACTCAATACAGGGTCACAGCAACACAAAGGACACACCAACACAGTAACACAAACACAGGGTCACAGCGAAACAGTAATACCCAGCAAGGAAAAATAAACAGAAAGGGACACACCAACACAGTAATACAAACACAGGGTCACAGCGAAACAGTAACACTAACACAGAGTCACAGCAAACACAGCGACACACCAACACAGTAACACAAACACAGGGTCATGAAACAAAGCAACACAAACACAGGGTCACAGCAACACAGCGACACACCAACACAGTAATGACAAACACAGGGTCACAGCGAAACAGTAACACTTAACACAGGGTCACAGCGACACAGAGACACACCAACACAGTAACACAAACACAGGGTCACAGCGAAACAGTAACACTAACACAGGGTCACAGCAACACAGCGACACACCAACACAGTAACACAAACACAGGGTCACAGCGACACAGCAACACAAACACAGGGTCACAGCAACACAGCGACACACCAACACAGTAACACAAACACAGGGTCACAGCGAAACAGTAACACAAACACAGGGTCACAGCAACACAGCGACACACCAACACAGTAACACAAACACAGGGTCACAGCGACACAGCAACACAAACACAGGGTCACAGCAACACAGCGACACACCATCACAGCCAGACAGCTCTCGACTCAGCCCTTCATGGTATAATATTATGCTCATGATATTCAAATTTACATGTAGTAATGTATCTTTGGTCAAAACATAATTCGGTAAGGCTTATGATGCTTGGATCCAGCCAGAGCTCGTGGGATTACATACGATTGACCGCTTAAATAATATATCCCGGTATACTCAACAGTCAGTCGGTCATGCACAGCGTAATATTCTCCGTCATGCAAACGTTAATAATTTACTGAAGGTTAATGAGTCACACAGACACATATTATTAGCTAATTAGTTCACTGGACATAATTTGATTGGTATATAATTTTTGTGATTATTATATACCTGGTAAATAATTATCATGGTTATATTTGACAGTTTAACGAGACTCAAAGATAATAGGTGATTGAGGGTATCATAGTTAACTCATGAAAATATGTAAGACTCATGACGTGATTCACTTTCCTCATGTAGTTAGTCATATAGTTATAACATACAGTCCTAATTGCTATATTTTCCAGTTACTTTCTATTACTATGAAGATCGGGGCCTGTTGAGATGGGGCCTATTGAGATGGGACCTGTTGAGATGGGGCCTGTTAAGACTGGGTTGGGTTGGGTTGGGTTGGGTTGGGTTGGGTTAGGTTGGGTTAGGTTAGGATTTAATACTTTCACACTTATTCATTTCATATTTTCATCACTGTTATTTGCTCACTTTATTCACTTTTACACCGCCGTAAATACCATGGAACAATCCCTGTGTACCCCATGGAACAACATTAAGAGCAAGGAACAACATTGGTACCATGGAACAACATTAGTACCATGGAACAACATTAGTACTATGGAACAACATTAGTACCGTGGACCAACATTAGTACCATGGAACAACATTGGTACCATGGAACAACATTAGTACCGTGGACCAACATTAGTACCATGGAACAACATTAGTACCATGGAACAACATTAGTACCATGGAACAACATTAGTACCATGGAACAACATTGGTACCATGGAACAACATTGGTACCGTGGACCAACATTAGTACCATGGAACAACATTGGTGCCATGGAACAACATTTGGTACCATGGAACAACTGACCATGCCATGGAACAACATTGGTACCATGGAACAGCAGTAGTGCCATGGAACAACATTAGTACCAAATGGACCAACATTGGTACCATGGAACAACATTAGTACCATGGAACAACATTGGTACCATGGAACAACATTAGTACCATGGAACAACATTAGTACCATGGAACAACATTAGTAACCACGGAACAACATTAGTACCATGGAACAACATTAGTACCATGGAACAACATTAGTACCGTGGAACAACATTAGTACCGTGGACCAACATTAGTACCATGGAACAACATTGGTACCATGGAACAACATTAGTACCGTGGACCAACATTAGTACCATGGAACAACATTGGTACCGTGGACCAACATTAGTACCATGGAACAACATTAGTACCATGGAACAACATTAGTACCATGGAACAACATTAGTACCATGGAACAACATTAGTACCATGGAACAACATTGGTACCATGGAACAACGATAGTACCGTGGACCAACGGTAGTATGGAACAACATTAGTACCATGGGAACAACATTAGTACCGTGGACTAACATTAGTACCATGGAACAACATTGGTACCATGGAACAACTTTGATAGTACCGTGGACCAGCTTATTGGTACCATGGAACAACGATGAGCCTACATGGAACAACATTAGTACCATGGAACAACATTAGTACCATGGAACAACGGTAAGTATATGGAACAACGTAGTACCATGGAACAACATTAGTACCATGGACCAACATTAGTACCATGGAACAACATTGGTACCATGGAACAACATTAGTACCGTGGACCAACATTAGTACCATGGAACAACATTGGTACCCATGGAACAACATTAGTACCATGGAACAACATTAGTACCATGGAACAACATTAGTAACCACGGAACAACATTAGTACCATGGAACAACATTAGTAACCACGGAACAACATTAACATCATGGAACAACATTAGTACCCTGGAACAACCACCGTGAACACTCGGACCTGCAAGTTTTGGTCAATATTACTGGTGAATTAATTCCGCTGGCATTTACTGATAGCCAGGAATTTATACACGTAATATACCAGCGTGTTTTATGGCGTAGTTTAAACTCAACTTTATCCTGACCTGTGACGTAGTTAACCAAAGAGTATCTCGTCCACGCGAACAGCAATGGGAGAATTTTTCCCACTTGGTTATGTTAGGTTTGGTTAGGTTAGGTTAGGTTTGGTTAGGTTAGGTTAGGTTAGGTTAGGTCAGGTCAGGTCAGGTCAGGTCAGGTTAGGTTAGGTTAGGTTAGGTTTGGTTAGATTAGGTTAGGTTCGGTTTGGTTAGGTTTCATCAACTTGGGTTTTAAATAGAATTGAAAACTAATAGACTTAAAAACTAAAGATATATGGTGTTAAAGGATAATTTTAATGTTATGCTGATAGAAAACATACATGAATACGTAAAAGGAATGAGAATAAAATACTTGAAATGTATCGACTAAGACAAATTAAATAATTTCGCCAAGCAATAAGGCATTAGGGGAATGGTGGAATAGTTAGTAGTAAAATAAACCAAAGTTCTGAAAGGGTTAAGCCAAGGTTTAGGAAAGATTAAACCACCGTCCATAAAGGGATAAACCATTGTCCTTTACAGAATTAAAACATCGTCCTCAAAGAATGAAGATTTTTCATTCAATGGACAAATTCAAGGATTAGCATCGGACTCAGTGTGCTGGCATTGTACTCATAGTTCTAACCTCGTACTCAAGGAACCTGCAGACACCAGTAAGAACGCCGCACCAAGCTCTGCACTCTGAGATAACTTCACTACTGAACACTTAACAGAATCATGGTTGTATTTCCTTATGAATTTAATATGCTAAATCCTTGCAACGTTGAGGCTCTGCAACGTTGCACTTTATACACACTATCTCACGGTCTTTACATCTTGATATTCAGATTGGAGTGGGAAGCCTGTGTTTGTTGTGTGTTCGTGATGATGGTGTGTGTTCATGTTGGTGATGTTGAAGTGAGAACAATGTTGAGGATGATGATTTAACCCAGAATGTTGATTAAACCCGATGAAGACGATGTTTTAATCCCTTGAGGACATCAATGGGTTTAACTTTTATTCTTATGGGGTTAAAATATAATTCTCAAGAGGTTAAAACATCATCCTCAAGGGGTTAAGACATCATCCTCAAGAGGTTAAAACATCATCCTCAAGAGGTTAAAACATCATCCTCAAGAGGTTAAAACATCATCCTCAAGAGGTTAAACCATCGTCCTCAAAAAGTTAACAAAAAAAATTCACCTGGTACAAACATATTCGACCCAGGTAAAGAAAAATATAACGTACCCACATAAAGGTATGCTGGTAGACCACATATTTGAAACTCCAAGTATACTTTCCTCCCTTGTTTAATGCCTCTCATTCCATGCTACACGACGCATTATATCACAAAGGCAAACAATAGAATATAATGAAGGAATTCTGCATTATACAGTGAAGCATTATCACCTAAGTGTATGAGTCTCTCTGTGGTGGCTAGTTAGTTGTTATATTTTGTTTCAGAATTATTTATTTGTTCAGAATTATTTATTTTTTATTTTTTATTATTAGTCCAGGGGAAGTGGTAGTGTGTGTGTGTGTGTGTGTGTGTGTGTGTGTGTGTGTGTGTGTGTGTGTGTGTGTGTGTAGACAAAAAATACAGGAGGAAAGCTCATTGCACTGTAGCCAATTACAGGGAGTCATGTCATAGATACAGTGGTACAGGGAGAGTAGTGTGGGAGATACAGTTGTACAAATAATACAGTAACATACAGCAATACAAAAAAAAAATACAGAAATACGTCTTTATACAAATACACCAATTTAACACTAAAACAATACACCAATAAAGATATACAATGGATGTGTATGAATCTACAATCTGGTCGTGACAAGTGTGGGTGGTTTGTATTTCCATAATCCTTGAATGAACTGTCAGACCATATTGTTGAGAGCTGAGGGAAGCACCACCTAACCTAACCTAACCTAACCTAACCAAACCAAACCTAACCTAACCAAACCTAACCTAACCTAACCAAACCTAACCTAACCTAACCAAACCTAACCTAACCAAACCTAACCTAACCAAACCAAACCTAACCAACAAAACCTAACCTAACCTAACCTAACCAAACCAAACCTAACCTAACCAAACCTAACCTAACCTAACCAAACCTAACCTAACCTAACCAAACCTAACCTAACCAAACCTAACCTAACCAAACCAAACCTAACCTAACCTAGTCTAATCTAATCTGGTATTATCCCAGGTTGGTATTAATAAACGAGGTGGTGTCAAGGGAGGGTATAGTTCAGGGAGGGTAATGTACAGGGAGGGTATTATTCAGGGAGAGTATTGTACAGGCAGGGTATTGTTCAGGGAGGGTATTGTTCAGGGAGGGAATTGTACAGGCAGGGTATTGTTCAGGGAGAGTATTGTACAGGCAGGGTATTATTCAGGGAGGGTATTGTTCAGGGAGATAATTGTTCAGGGAGAGAATTGTCCAAGGATAGAATGACAACACAGTAAATTCATTCATATCAAATCACGATGATAGTGAGGCACTTGTCCACGTTCAACAAAACAAGAGAGTAAAGAAAATTATTGATGATCGTATAAGGGAGAGGAATGAGCGAGGTTGATTTGCATGAATGATTAATATTCAGTACACACTCAGGGGTAGGTTGTAGTGCGTCCTAATGATCATGACTGTAGTGAAGATGGTGGATACTACATAAGGGGAACTGAAAAGGAGAGTAATATGAGTATTTATGATTTTTGACGAGTATTTAGACGAGAGTTAGTTGGAATGTGTTGTTACTTGTCAGAGAAACACACACACACACACACACACACACACACACACACACACACACACACACACACACACACACACACACACACACACACACATACATATTACCCAATCAGGAATATGCATCAATAAAAGTAATAACATCCACACTCCCTCACTCTACATTATAAGTGGAATATATCGGGTAAGTCGTCACTAGTTATCGTCGAAATTGTGTACTTTTATTAGAGGCAGCTTGGCAAGTGTTGGGGCCAGCACAGGAGGGTAGAGGTCCGTCCCTGTCTGTACTGTGTGTTTAATAAGCACTCTCTCGTGATAAGTCAGTCGGCTGATGTAGTAGTTCAGAATCACCCACGAGCAAACATTGTTCCTTAGTAGATATCTTGATGGTTTGGAGGAGGAAGGAAAGGGAGCAAATTTTCGCCGTACTTGTTGACCAGTGGTTCATAACCTTTTTGGAGAGTGAGTCTACTGACCCTCTAGACTCACAGCCTTCAAAGAGAACAATACTAGAAACCGGACCAAACAAGTGTTAGTACACCAATTCCAGAAGTCTACTTAATAAGACTGATGCTCTGAACAACCAAACTTCATTGGAACTGGTGAGTCCTGGGGTCGAGAAGATGTGTCGCAGAGTGATTTCTACCTCCCTGGATATCACCCACCATTCAGAAGACAGGGCTTACCAGGGGTGGTTGTGTACTACTGTATGTCAAGGAGCACCTGACAGCAACCATTAATGACGAGCTAAATGAAATGGAATCATCCGAGTCAATTTTGTGTGATGTGACAGTAGGTGTGTGCTGTAAGTCTGACTCAGCCTCGGAGGGGAAAGTGGCAGATCTTCATAGTCATCCAGACAGCATCCAGACCACAAGCCGAGGGAGAATAATTCCTTAATCTCATTCAAGATTCATTCCCCACGAAACACGCGTCGGAGCCCACGAGGGAGGACAGCATTATGGGGTTAATCTTGACGACTGAGGAGGCCACGATGGTCGAGGTCCACTTCGGAGAGAAACTAACACCGACCAGCGACCACTACACACTAAGATGGAATATAACCATTGAGAGTCGAGAGCAGGCAATTGAGGGAGAATAATATGACTTCAACCATGGAGATTACCAGCTCATAGGAGACAGACTATAGATAATTAACTGGGAGGAAATCGCTATAGAAGAATCACACGAATCGATGCAAGACTTTATGGAAATCCTTGAGACAACAGTAGAGGAATGTACACCCCGGATAACATGGATAAGAGGGAATAAGACCAGGTGGATGACTTACAAATCTAGTAAGCCTACAGAAGAAAATACCAGATAAAGAAGAACTACCAGAGCACCATACAGATTATGTGGTATACAAAAGATCCCAAAATGTGGTCAATCAAACGGCACTGCTACATGAAACTGACCCAAAATATTAAGAAAGATCCCAAGTCCTATTACTGTTATGCCATGAGTAAAATGACAACCCTGCGAGCCGTGACGGACAGAACACGTAGACGTAGCTATTGGTCATAACACCGTCGTCAGAGAGCCTCCGGATGATAGGATGGCCCGTGCTAATTAAAACTTGGAGGGACGCCGAGCGATGATTCCCATTCAGAAATCTGTTTTTTTTTTTGTACGTGTACCAAAGTTGGCTTTTTATGCCAAGCAACCCGGGAGTGGGAGAAGCTCTCTTAAAACCTTGGTTAGAATAAACTCAGAGAGGATTTGTTGAAAGGGTTTGTTTTAAAAAGGGTTTAGACTATGTTGATGTTTGGGATCAGGTGTGTGTGTGTGTGTATGTGTGTGTGTGTGTGTGTGTGTGTGTGTGTGTGTGTGTGTGTGTGTGTGTGTGTGTGTGTGTGTGTGTGTGTGTGTGTGTGTGTGTGAAGTGAAAGGGTGAAATAAAACAATATGTTGGACAATACAGAATCCCTTTTAATACCCCCCAAAAAACTCTTCAAATGAGGTGAAATGAAGGTGGAGATAATGAAGAAAAATAAGAGAGGTACCAATGGATTGTGGTAGTTATTTGCAGTAAAGTGAATGGAAGACAACAATAGACTTAAAGCGAGGAAAAAACATCGGGAAACACAGGTGAGTGAGAGAGTCTTTGTGGGGATATGAATACCCATGTGTGTGTGTGTGTGAACATCTGTATACATGATGACAGCTGTACCTTCAAGGATTTATCAACCATTAAAGAACTGACAGCCTGCTAACCATTCACTCACTCTCAAACAACTTTCAACACCAAGATTAACACGATGTATCCTAACCTAACCTAACCTAACCTAACCTAACCTAACCTAACCTAACCTAACCTAACCTAACCTAACCTAACCTAACCTAACCAACCCAGGCAGATCCATCACGGTAATCCACTAATGAGAGACCAAAAATTGTACTTCCTGGTGATGGTTTTTTTTCTTGTGTGTTTTATCGTATTCAGTCGCTCGTTACCGCCAACAAAACACTACCGGAGAACTAATTTTAAACTGGAGTCTATGAACAGTGGCGCGGAGAGAGAGACCTCGCCAGTAATTCGTCAAGTTATCCTCTTGTGTACTGTAGACTTTTTATGAGCAATTTTCCTGCCTCTGTGTGTGTGTGTGTGTGTGTGTGTGTGTGTGTGTGAATTTCTACTACTCTCAAGAAACACAAAGTTTCGTAAATCATTAAGATATAACAAACACTAATTAATGTTACCTACCCCACGCACATTACCTAATAAAAAAACACCAACAGCAACAACAACACAAATACACTGACCCCACATACAAAGGCCAGTACAGGATAGTTTAACCTTTATATAGGAAACGTATTAAAATGTTCAACTCCTGAATTAATTTTTTTCTTGATATTCAATACCTTTTTTTTTTACGGGAAAATGGCATAAAACTTTTACTGTACAATATATAATAAAAATTTACGATATTGTATATGATTTATGGATGGCATATACATTGTTTATATATGTAAATATATTTTATATGAGGCAATATAACATATTTAGCTGTGGTCTGTGAGTGCCCTGGGGGTGATCTAGGAGTGCCCCGAGGGTGAACTAGGGGTGCCCCGAGGGTGAACTAGGGGTGCCCCGAGGGTGAACTAGGGGTGCCCCGAGGGTGAACTAGGGGTGCCCCGAGGGTGAACTAGGGGTGCCCCGAAACCTGTTTAATGTAACCATCCCAGGAGCGATAACTATAAATTACCACCAACAAGTTTATTATGTGTTCTGCTCAGAGGCGGTAAGTAACACCGACAGGTTCAAGAGGATGCAGCCGTGTCCTTCCAAATTAAAGTGAAAAAAAATCAATTTAAGTTTTGGTCTCTGGGTGTGGCTCTGAAAACTGAAGAGCCTTTGGTAAACAAGACAACGTTGGGGAACAATTTGTGCCTGCCAGGGAGCAACATATTTTACCACGATATATTTTATTTAAAAAGCAAAAGACGACAATCAAATAGTAATATTGTGTTTCCTTCAAATAACTACCAGCGCGGCCATGAGGGGGGAAGACCATAACAAACTGGAGGGACGACTTAAAGGAGGAGCCAGATAACTGAGAGACGTCCTCCTCGTTCAGGGAAGAATCACCAAGACCAGATTCAGTCCCGTATTGCAGTGAAAAATGACTTTTGCACATTATGATTCACTGTGGATCAAGGAAGTTCCCGAGTGACTCTATACAGCACACGTGATCCCGACCTTCAACACGGGAGGTAACGGCGACTTAGCGGAGACGTTCAGTAAGACTCCCGAGTAAATACTGACTTGGACATACCTGAAGTGTGATGTGTTACGGTCCCTGGAGGAGCTGTTAACTTTCACCTACCTGGAAAGAAAAAAATCATATTAATCTTCCATTCTGCTTTACTCCTTTGAAGATGTTGGTAAAGGTTAAGGAGAAAGTCGCCACTAATACCGGGTTATATATTGGCAGGATCTCAAGGCTGTGTTTGTTCTAAGGTAAATATTATTATCAGGAGGAAGAAGCTATGACGAAACGGCAACAGTCTGTGTGGCTACGACAATAACCAACCAACCAAACCAAACCTAACCAACCTAACCTAACCAAATCACTAGATATACAAGATCATTAAGCCTGGATTAGTTGGTTCTTGTTGTCTGTCATCATTAGTAGTTTAGAATAAGATGATGGAGAGTCGCTCTTCAGGCCCACTGAGTAGCTGGGCTGCCCACCACTGCCCAATATAATGTGGAAACACGTAGTAACGCTTCTGTATACAGTCACGATAAGGGAGTAACGTAACCAAATGTTGTCTACAGTAATGGTCTCACACACACACACACACACACACACACACACACACACACACACACACACCTACTCCCAGGAAATAAAACAACATTGCATTTGCTTTTCAACCTGCAAGAATTTTTCCATTTCGTCGACGTGAGGTTTGTGGAGGAGGAGGAGGAGGAGGAGGAGGAGGAGGAGGAGGCTGTGAATCCCTTACGTCCATCATATACTATAAAGTCTCTCCAGTTGCCAACAGTTTCCTATCTCTATCTCTTTATCTCTCAATGTTTTTATCTCTTGTTTTTCTAGGAGATTCTTTCTCTCTTTCTCTCTCTGTCTGTCTCGTGTATCTAATTGTCTAACTTTGTATCTTTATGTTGTTTATCTGTTTGTGTTTCTTTTCTCTCTCATTCTCTTCTCTCCTTTTCGTCTCTTTTTCACCAAGTCTCTTCCTGTTTTTTCTTGTTCTTAGTTTCACTCTATTTTTGCATGTGAGAGAGAGATGATATAATAACAATAATAATAATAATAATAATAATAATAATAATACACACACACACACACACACACACACACACACACACACACACATATACAACGAAGATTACACACATTAAAACATGGCATTAACATACTAAACAAGGCAGGGAGGTTAAATGTACAGTTAAAATTTACCTTAATGTAAAATATAATAATGGAAAATGTATAAATTTAACTTTCTCTGATTTTTAAAATATTTGGAAGTGGTATATGGGAAGTGAATGTGGTTTTACCCTCAATATAAACAATATTTCGTGATTTCTGAATTTCCCCCTCTCAATATGCATAGATTTCAACCCCTTGAAAACTGGCAAATACTAGAGGTCAAGGATCGAGAATTGGGAGTTGGAATACATTCACTAAATCGCGAATAAGCGAATCCAGAAACCGCGAATATCGAGGGTCAATTGTATACGAGTATATAGTATGGTATATATTGTGAAGATGGTATTTGTACTCGTATGTGGTGTGAGTAATGTTGAAGTGTTATTAAACATTATGTGAAAGACTCCAGACATTTGAAGGAGTTTATCCATGTAAATGTTCCTGTGTTGTGGTCAAATGAGAACTAGAAAAGGAGATGAGGAGAGACTTACCTCTCCTCACCTCACCTGCTGTTGTAATGAGTTGAGGAAGTGTATTATTGTAGAGAAAGTTGTGAGGAAAGCCACAATGTCCAGTAGGTGTTCTTGTTTGATAACTCAGTGTAATGGCTGTTATCGCCTTGTCCTCAGTGACGTCAAAGGAATCAAGCAACTGTTACAATCGCATTTCAAACTAGAAGCAGGATTTAAAACTGAAATTAAAATATGAAGTAAAAAAATCAACCAGAAACTCATATGAATAATTTTTCTTATATTCAATCTTAATTATATACTAAAATACTTAGTTCATAAACCGACACAACATAATTAAACACAAAACACTAAACCCTGGGAACAGTGCGTTGGCTCCGACACATCCAGGGAGAGACAACATTGTAAAGGAGGCAAAGACGCACACAGGACCCTTCTCTTTCTATATTGCCTAACTATCTCTCAGCGCGATACCACATACAGCTATAGAAGAGAGTAGGATAGATGACATGGCGAGATTGTGTCTAAATAAAGCTATAGGCCTATATGGCAGAATTAGAGACTAACAATATACTACTTGAACAGTGATGAGTGGTGGTAAATCATGGGGGATGCTAACCTTGATGGAATGTTTAACTGGGATGACTCCAACGTCCAGGAAGGATTCTCATTATGTTCCAGACGTCGATTTACAATGATCCACAACAAACAAATAAGGTGTTTGTGTGTGTTGAGAAAAATAATGAATGATGGAAGGTATAGACATGTTTTAGTGTCCTGAGTTACTGCTGGAGTGTTTGTGTAAATTAGTGGCACTAGTGAACTGTATAATGGAAGGTGTGATAAAATTATGTTTAGACTCTTCACATGCCACTGTAACAAAGGATTTATATTTTCATTGTAAATATATTATTTTGTGAGTGTCTAACTTTCTTTGCATTCACTAATGGTGGAGGATCAGTTTAGTGGTTTGTAAACTCAAGATTTCTCACTGGTTCGTTTTGTGGTTTGTTCATCTGAAGTTGGGTTCTGTTAGAGAATGAATCATGAGTCGTACACATAATTTCGTAAATGTAAAACTTCTGTATAACACTTTTTGCTTCGTATCTTGATCTTAATGCTCACCAGAAAGCCTCGAATAATGTTCTTCAGAATGCCTCGTATAACAATGTTCTTCAGAATGCCTCGATTAACACGTGTTGAATCAATAACACTCTACGTTGGCTGAGAGTAAATCCGCTAGAGGCGGTTATTACGACTGCACGCCACCACAGCCTACACAGCACAACACAGCATAGTCCAGCCTAAACGTTAAGTCTACACAGCAGCAAAAATACCAAAAACTCTAAAAAAAAAATCTATATATATAAACCAATTAAAATACATAAAAAAATACAGACAAATAAAAATAAAATAAAAAACCGAATACATAAAAAAGAGAAATTTCACATAAACCTCAACATAAACCTGACAGAAAAACGTATCCAAAACCATTTAAAACCATGCCAAATATATGCAAGCCTTTCACTTAAACCCCATATAAAAAAACACCATAAATTTATTCAAAACCAAAGAAAAACCGAAGAAAATATCTCAAGATCAATTATAAACTCGCTCAAAACCTATAAAAAAAAGCACTTAATTTAGTTCAAAACCCAGAAAAAAACTCACCCAATCCCGAATAAACCCGCCCCCCCCTCCCCCCCCCCTCCCAAATAAAATTCATGCAAAACCTCAAGGAAAAAACCCAAGCCATATATTTTGAACTCCAAATAAAAAACAATTATAAAAACCACGGATAATACACCGAAAACCACAATAATTAAATATAAAAACGATAAAAAACGGGAAATAAAGCCAAAAAAAAATAAAAACCGAGAGACCGAATGAGGACCCGAAGAGCCTCAGGAAAACCGACTCGCAACTGAACCGAAAAATTTACGCGCCAATTTTATTCCATTAAATCTCCTATTTTTCTTTGGTTATGTTTTGGATGGCGTGAGAGAGAGAGAGAGAGAGAGAGAGAGAGAGAGAGAGAGAATAATCCACAATCAATATTCCCTTTTCTTAATCTCTCTCTCTCCCTCTCTGTCTCCCTCCCAATTTGCCACCTAATACCCCCTCCTCTTCTCTCTATCTCTCTCTCTTTCTTACATATATCTTTCTCACCCAGCTATAAGTTCCTACGATTCTATTACCTCTTTGTATTTCCCCCCCTTCCTTTCGTAAATATACACACAGAGATTGAGAAAGAATTTGAACAATAGTTGACATTAGAATTTTCCGGGTCACCAGCGAAACAAAAAAACTCCTTCATCACATTGGTTTTCTTTCGCTCGGTTTTACTATTGGGTTTTTAGGAAATTATGTGCGGGGTTTTACTGTTTGGTTTTTAATAGGGTTTCTGGTAGGATTTTGTGGGAATTTTTTTTATATTTGGGGTCAGGATTTGATATAGTGACCACCTTACACCAGATAATCCCTCCCGTGCTGAATCTTACCACAGATAAAAGCACGATCGTGGTATTAAAAATGTCTCAGGTGACCAACATTGACACAGTTGATATAAAAATATCCCAAGAGGCATTGAAGTATTTATTGCCATTCGATTTCACTAAAAAAAATCTCCCAATGGGTTTACATCATCTGGTAATATAGCGAAAATTATATTTCACATGGTCAGGTCCGAGTTTTCTTTAATATCTCTGGGAGTTTCAAAATAAGATAAGTTTGAAGGTATTCCTGGTTACCCAAGTGTAGGTACATAGAAGTGAATTATAGTTTGTTTATGATGGACATGTCAAATAGAAGTGAATTATAATTTGTTTATGATGGACATGTCAAATAGCCCCGCCCCTTTCTCTCGTCTTGGCTTGTGATTGGTTCTCCTGTCATCCTGGCCGGACCTGACCTAAGGAGTCCTGATGGTCACGCACTTGTCTAACAGGCGGGAGTGAGCCTGGTGGGATGTAAGATCCATTTAATGCATTACTCCCGCTAACTATGTATACAATGTTCACTACGGGTTCTTGATGTGATACATTCAATAGCAGCACAAATAGGCAACTTTGTTTTCCGACTATAACAACCAACATTATTTTATGAGAACAATTATTTATCATGCTAAATTAAGCTACGTTAGGTGAACACATTATTTCCATGCAGAGTTAAGCTACGTTCTATTATGTCAGATAGGATTGGTGGTCGTTTCAGTAAGAGAAATATGTAATTACTTCTCGTTTAAAAGAGTAAACTAAGCCAATCATGACCTATAACTTCCAATCACGTCCTAATTTATCCAGATATATAATTGGGATAAAACAGTAATATTAGTTATCTTTTAGGGGAGCATTTCCGACCTTCCGACCTTCCCGTGAGGTGTGAATCCGAAGCCTCACATGGACCGGTTTACACAATGAAAAATCCAAAGAAAATCCTACAAGCAGTAAAGAAAACCTACAACAAAGACAAAGAAAATCCACAAGAAATACATATAACTTAATTCATAAATCCCCCAAAATAAAAACTCACCAGCCACACCTAAAAGAACACCTTAAAACCCAAACTAATATCTTAGGCAAAATCTCAAGAAAAAAATGCGAAATTAAGATAATGAGATACATGGAAAATTAAGAAACAAAAATTGAAAAAAAAACTGTAAAAAATGCAAAACAGGAAAAAACAAAAAAAAAAAAAAGAAAAAGGAAAAAAAAAGAAAAGAAAAACACTGAGATAGAGAAAAACAAGAATAAAAAAAAATAAAACAAGGAACACGAAAAAAATAAACCACAAAATAATAATAAGACAAAATAAAAATAATTACAAACAAGGATATTTAAAGTAAAAGCCAATATACTCTGATGTTTTTATCCTGCAGTCCCTCAAAAATGTTTGGGTGGAGCCACGACTATTGCTCTTTTTTTCCCCATTTCTTTGTATGGACGTTTATTGAACCGATGGGGAGGAGAAGCAGGGAATTAATGGAACTGAGGGAGAGAGAGAGTAGTAGTAACTGTCTAAAGTGAGAAAAATGTGTAGTGATTGACTGTATATGTAAGTGAAATGAATAGCGGTGTGTATTTGCATGACGGAATGTTCAGTGTTAGAATGTGATGGTAGAATGCATGACAAGTAATCACGTGTTGGGAGAATGATTAATACGTGGGCCTTTGTCTATAAATCTACAGTGATGTCAGGTAATTGTATGACAGTCAATACACAGTCAGAACATTGCATGGCAGTCAACACACAGTCAGAACATTACATGACAGTCAACACACAGTCAGAACATTACATGACAGTCAACACACAGTCAGAACATTGCATGACAGTCAACACACAGTCAGAACATTGCATGACAGTCAACACACAGTCAGAACATTACATGACAGTCAACACACAGTCAGAACATTGCATGACAGTCAACACACAGTCAGAATTATTAACACACATTGCCACACAGAACATTTCTGACATATAACTCAATCACCCCTCAACCCCATCACCTCCACCCATCCTCTCCACCCATCACCCTCCACCAAACCTCCACCCATCACCCTCCACCCACCATCACTCTCCACCATCTCTCCACCATCACCTCCACCCATCACCCTCCACCATCACTCTCCACCACCATCACCTCCACCATCACTCTCCACCACCATCCTCTCCACCCATCACCCTCCACCCACCATCACTCTCCACCATCACCCTCCACCCACCATCACTCCTCACCATCCTCTCCACCATCACCCTCCACCCACCATCACCTCCACCATCACTCTCCACCATCACTCTCACCATCACCTCCACCACCACCATCACCCTCCACCATCCTCTCCACCATCACCTCCACCATCCCTCCACCATCACCCTCCACCACAAAAAAAAAAAAAAAAAAAAAAAGAGAGAGAGAGCACTGGCCACAGCTGAGTGGAAAAACTTTTTGTACCAACCTTGTTCAACTTTTTTCTCTTTTGTTTTTGTGAAAGGTTTTATTTGTGATGGAAAGAGAAACAGGGAAACAAAATTAGGTAAAACTGCGGGTGAAGGGAGAGGGAGAGAGGGGGAAGAATGTAGTTAGGAATAGATGGTGGAAGGAAGAAAAGGGGGGGGGGGAGTCACATAGTGAAAGGGAGGAAGGGAGAGCGAAAGATACGATGAAAGAAAAAGTCGAATGAAGATAGGGAGGGAAGGAGGAGGGAGGGAGGGAAGGAGAATGGAAGGAGGGAGGGAGGAAGGCAGAAAATAGACACGCGGAGAAAGGAACAGGAAGGAGAGAGAGAGAGATCTAACACTGTATAATTTGCTGGGGTTAAATAATTACTATAGAGTAAGGGGGCAGAGCCGTCCCCCTGGCATGATATATACAGCATGTTACAACTACTGATTTGTGTGTTAGTGAGGCCCAGTGGCTGTTGTACACGCTCACCTCCAGAGTAATGTTATCAAGGCAGTCTCATTCTCTTTGCTTTAAGGTATATGGTCACTCATTCTGCCGTGTACATTCCTCTCAAAAATATACATTCACAGTTAGAGTAGACATCCATCATCAATCCTCAATGATACATTTAAAATAGTCATAAACTATTATTTTTATTACATATAATTCTCCAGACATTTTATGCCTCACATGTACAGTATAGTGAGCAATAAAACGTTCTGCATCCCTTGGTCTGATGGCCTTCTCAACGATCACTAATTGAGGTCATGTTAATTTGGTAAGGTTTGGTATGTCTGGTTGTATGATGCATTGTATAACTAGTATGATGTTTTTTTTTTACATCATACATAGTTAATACAGAGAAATTAACAGGAATCACCAGCGTAAATGAGTATTGTTTAGAGTTTTTGGTCCGGTTTGGCATATTGTATAATACCACACATTCCATATAATATAATCTGTGTACATATCGACCTAAGAATGTACTACAGTTATATACTTAAAGCATTCTTACCTTTTATATCTAGTTACATTCTACCTCGTATACACACACTCTCTCTCTCTCTCTCTCTCTCTCTCTCTCTCTCTCTCTCCCTCTCTCTCTCTCTCACAAACACACAGTCAGTCATCATCCACTGTTTTACATCACAAACGCTCACTTGACAAACACCGTCACTCACACGCTTGAAAAACACCAAAATGAAAATACCTTGTCCCTTACTCCCACAACTTAACCAACGAGTGTGGAGGAGAGTGTGGGTGAAGTGTGGAGGAGAGTGTGGGTGAAGTGTGGAGGAGAGTGTGGGTGAAGTGTGGAGGAGAGTGTGGGTGAAGTGTGGAGGAGAGTGTGGGTGAAGTGTGGAGGAGGTGTGGGTGGGGGTGTGGAGGGAGGTGTGGGTGAAGTGTGGAGGAGAGTGTGGGTGAAGTGTGGGGAGAGTGTGGGTGAAGTGTGGGGAGGTGTGGGTGAAGTGTGGAGGGAGAGTGTGGGGTGGAGAGGTGTGGAGGAGAGTGTGGGTGGGGGTGTGGAGGTGTGGGTGAAGTGTGGAGGAGAGTGTGTGGGTGAAGTGTGGAGGAGAGTGTGGGTGAAGTGTGGAGGAGAGTGTGGGTGAAGTGTGGAGGAGAGTGTGGGTGAAGTGTGGAGGAGAGTGTGGGTGAAGTGTGGAGGAGAGTGTGGAGGAGAGTGTGGGTGAAGTGTGGAGGAGAGTGTAGATTGTCTTAATGAGATGAGAAAAGTTAACCTGGCTCTACCTGTCTGATTTATTCTCCATGTCTGTCTACCTGTCTCTCTAACACACTATATCTATTTGTGTGTCTGTCTTTCTTTCTCACTATTCTTCTGTCTCTTTTAGTCTCTCTCTAACATTTCATATCTGTCTTTCTCACTATTCTTCTACTCTCTGTCTCTCTGTCTTTAAACTCTGACTCACTGAAACTTCTCGTATCAAGCGGGTGAACGTTAACACTTCCCTTCTCTTGAGTTCTTGATGACACTGAGGAAGACTGATGCGATATATTTACTCCCATTCTTTATCTTTTCATCTATTTCAATACAATTATTCTTATTTCATGATCTATTTCAGTAGAGAGGGATAAACAGACAGACAGACAGACAGACAGACAGACAGAGAGACATAATTCTTTCTGATAAATTTGTCATTGTTAAAAATAATAATCTTTTCAAGAGTATAATTACATTTTAACCTCTTGAGTATGATGCTAATTCCCTTGAATACGATGAATTAACCCTTTGAGTACTATACCTTAACCTCTTGAGTACGATACCGCAGAGAGATACTGTAACTAAGGGAGTCAACCAGAGTATTGCTCTTTTTGAGATAATGGTGATTATATATAGTGACCCAAATATGTATACTCTCTATGTTCTTAACTCATCGTCGTCGTCAAAGGGTTCAATCATCGTCCTCAAAGGGTTAAATCATCGTCCTCAAAGGGTTAAATCATCGTCCTCAAAGGGTTAAATCATAGTCCGCATAAGGTAAAATCAAAGTTCTCAAAGGGTTAAATTATCGTCCTCAAAGGGTTAAATCATCGTCCTCAAAGGGTTAAATCATCGTCCTCAAAGGGTTAAACTATCGTCCTCAAAGGGTTAAGTCATCGTCCTCAAAGGGTTAAATCATCGTCCTCAAAGGGTTAAACTATCGTCCTCAAAGGGTTAAGTCATCGTCCTCAAAGGGTTAAATCAAAGTTCTCAAAGGGTTAAACTATCGTCCTCATGGAGTTAAATTATGTCTTCTGTATAATAATTGTATTTTATATAGTAACTCAGAAAGTCTCAATATTTAAGTACAGTGTCTTCGTCTGAGTTATTTAAGTATTTATTCAGTTTTATTAGTATACATATTTTTGGGGGTGTGTATATATATACTTTTGAGACACCCTGTATAAGTTATCAGATTACATTTATGTAGTAGTTAAAATACTCTTGTCTAAAACTGAATATCTTGTTAAAATAAATCCATCTTTTCCCGCCATTATTATTTTTATTTTCTCTTTCTCTAGCTCTCTTGTTTCTTTGCCTCTTCCCCTCTTTTATATAACATTCCCATTCACTTTTCCTCTCTGTTTTCCTCATTCTACCCCTCCCTGGCTGTTTTCTTTTCTCCCTCCCCGTCAATTTTCCTATCTATCTACATTCCTCACTATCTGCATCTATCCCTCCTCTCTTTCCTCCTCTTTTCTTCCCTTCCACCCATCCTCCCTACCTTCCTATCTACATTCTCCTCCCTCCCTCCCTCTCCCTTCACCCGCAGTTTTACCTAATTCTGTTTCCCTCTTTCTCTTTCCATCACAAATAAAACCTTTCACAAAAACAAAAGAGAAAAAAGTTGAACAAGGTTGGTACAAAAAGTTTTTCCACTCAGCTGTGGCCAGTGCTCTCTCTCTCTCTCTCTCTCTCTCTCTCTCTCTCTCTCTCTCTCTCTCTCTCTCTCCAATTTTCCCATAAAGGTTTAAAATACAAAAGAATAGTGTTATTAACAGCATAACCCGTAATGGAGACTGGACGTGTTGGTGGTAGAATGCATGACAGGTAATGAATGTAGAATGCATGACAGGTAATGAATGTAGAATACATGACAGGTAATGAATGTAGAATGCATGACAGGTAATTAAAATGGGAGAACAGTTAATTAGTGGAAGTTCGACTATACGGTTTTGTGTCAGTACAATGCATGGCAAACAACACACAGTCAGACCATTGCATGACAGTCAACAGTCAAATCAATCAACACACATTGTCTCAGCTCCTTCCGACACACAACACATCATTCCAGTGGAAGGTTATCCCTCCCTGTGTCCTAATTATTCACCCTTAACAAATTATACTGTGTAAGGGAAAGAGCTCTTGTCTTCCTCTCTCCCTCCCTTCCTCCCTGTACCAGCTTCAGTGTGTATGAGAGAGCATCTGCGGGTCAAAAAAACAATCTATATTCCTACAGTTTTTAACAACAGGTTCGTGTTGTGGTATTTTTGCCAACATTGACAATTACTTGAGGAGGAACACCAAGCTCGTTTTCTTTTATTTTTGTTTCAGCCGTAAACTTCATATTCAAGACAAATCTTATAACTTTGAAAGGTTCCCCATGAAACAACATATTCCGAACTAACTTTATTTACGTTTGTGTCAGCGGGGGTCTGGCTGATGTTGTGGGCGTGACCACGACCCTGTAGCCTTGTGGTGGTGTTCTCACAACTCAAGAGAATACCAGTTGTAATATGTCACTGTTAAATATAATAATAATACGTAATACGTGAAGATTAGTCCCCAGCATATATCACTTATAAGTCTAATCACTGTAACGTTAACCTAACCTTAACCTAACCTAAATATGTTCAGTAATTGTCCCTTGTCTCTGTTATTGTTCATGGTCATCATCTTCAACTGGAGAGAGAGAGAGACTCGTCAAGTTGTTTGGTGGAATTTTCTCCATTTCAATCTCCGTCTTTCTGTCTATCAAGAGAGGTGGCTACACTCCTGCCCTCCGCCCCTCTCCTCCTAACCTCCCTCCCCAAATAGAGCTTCCATCACACAAAGTACATAATCCCTTTCCTTACGACATAATCACAGCTAAAAGCGAAGTACTTTAGGTATTTTATTTTTATATACAGAATATTTTAAAGAGCCAGTTAAGGGATTTATACGTCTTATAGATCTTGTTGTGTGTGTGTGTGTGTGTGTGTGTGTGTGTGTGTGTGTGTGTGTGTGTGTTGCTGCTCCTCCTGACACAACCCAACATGTGAGTGAATGTGTGTATTTCTCCTGACAACACACCAGGCAGGGTCGGACACGCTATACACAGATGAAAAATTTACACCCGCTGCCCACCACAATATTGTACCGCAAAATAAAAAGCGACTTTGGACACTGTAGATAAGAAGACGGTTGGTGGAGAGTGTTGAGATGTACCAGAGAGGTGAAGAGACAAGGGTAGAGGGTCATTAAGTAAGTACAGGTGTGGTAGTGTTATGGTAGAGATAGTAAACATGAGGTCATCGAGGTATAAGGCCACAAGGATGAGTATCAAGACGTGCAAGTGGATTAACTCAGTATAGGTAAACAGATCGTGTCATATAAGCAAACACCAAGATTCATAACTAAATGTTTAAAAATAACTAAACCATAAACCTTAACCACTCGGGAAATTTTGATGAGGGAATGAATGCTCTGAAAGGACGTTGGGTTAGGTTAGTTTAGGTTAGGTTAGGTTTGGTTAGGTTAGGTTAGGTTTGGTTAGGTTAGGTTAGGTTAGGTTAGGTTAGGTTAGGCTAGGTTTATTAAGACTTCTAGCTATTTTTCGCCTTTAACGGATAGTACTAGTTTTTTTAACATTGAATATTTAGTAATTATTGTATTTTAGTAAAATTACATGAGTTAATAACTAAATGATACAACATGAATATAGTATATGAAGAAAATACTGGGAAGAAATTGTTGTCGTAGTGTTATTATTATTATTATCCAAAAACAACAACAACAAAAACATAACTCGCCTTAAGAACATAAGAACATAAGAAAGTGGGATACTGCAGGAGGCCGACTGGCCCATACAGGGCAGATCCCTTTCACACCCATCCCAGCACTTCCATGTGCCTATCCAACTTCGTCTTGAAGCTCCCTAGCGTCCCCGATCCTACTATAGCACTCGGTAGCCTATTCCACATATCCACAACTCTATTACCAAACCAGTGCTTGCCTATATCCTTTCTGAATCGGAATTTATCTAATTTAAAGCCATTTGTTCTAGTTATTTCGTTATTACTGAGCTTCAGAACATCTTCCATTTTACCCTTGTTAATCCCACTTACCCACTTGCACCTCTATCATATCTCCCCTAACTCTACGCCTCTCTAATGAATGTAAGCCTAAACTTTTCAGTCTTTCTTCATATGGAAGGTTTCTAATATTATGGATCATTTTTGTCATTCTTCTTTGTACTCTCTCCAAAGAATCTATGTCCATTCTATAATAAGGACACCAGAACTGAACCGCATAATCCATGTGTGGCCTCACTAATGCTAGGTAAAGTTTCAAGATAACGTCAGCAGTTCTGTTGCTCACAGACCTAGATATGAACCCAAGAATCCTGTTTGCCTTGTTGCGAACGCTAATACGTGTTTTCTAGGTTTCAAGTCGTTGCTAACAAATACACCTAGATCTTTTGCAAACTGGGTTTCTATTTCCGTGTTACCTAGTTTATACTTAACGTTTGTATTCGTCTTCCCTATCTGGCAATACCTTGCATTTTATCAGTATTAAATTCATTTGCCAGTCTACTGACCACTCATGTAAGGTATCTAGATCTCTTTGAAGGTGTCAAGTCACTGTCTGAATTTATCACTCTCCCCATTTTGGTATCATCTGCAAATTTACTAATCCTACTAGTTATGCCTAAATCAAGATCATTAATGAATATAACAAACAGCAGAGGACCTAATACAGATCCCTGGGGAACTCCGCTTTTGACCGCACCCCAGTCTGACTTTAATCCATTTATGCTGACTCTTTGTTTCCTACCAGTTAACCATGACCTAATCCATTTTAATACTGATCCACCTATTCCATGTGCTTCTACCTTCCTTATCAATCTCTCATGAGGGACTCTATCGAATGCTTTACTGAAATCTAAATAAATTATATCATATGACTTATCATTATCTACCACTTCATATACTTCTGAGAAAAAGCTAAGCCAATTTGTAGAACAAGAACGTCCCTGGGTGAACCCGTGCTGAAGAATGAATTAAGTTGAATGTTTCAAGGTGGCTTCTGATTTTGTAGCAATAATTGACTCTAACAACTTGCCTATGATTGACGTGAGACTAATGGGACGGTAATTTGATGCTATTGATTTATCACCCTTTTAATCGGAACTACATTTGCAAGTTTCCAAGCTTCTGGCACTAGGCCCAATTCTAATGACTTGTGAAATAAAACTGCTAATGGATTACTCAACTCATCTCTACATTCTTTTAATATTCTAGCATATACCTCGTCTGGACCAGGCGATTTATGAGGCTTCAGTTTGTTAATTACTTTAAGCACATCGTTACTAGTAATATTGATATTCATCAACATATTTTCTATACTGTCGTTATATACCTTATGAACTTCTGGAAACTGTGCTAGGTTTTCATTTGTGAATACGGAGCGAAAATGACTATTTAACGTACTACACATTTCTAATTCATCATCAGTCATATCTCCTGTCGTAGTTTTAAGGGGACCTATTGTATCTCTAACCTTTGATTTATACAGTTGATAAAAAGCTTTGGGGTTATTTTTCGATTTGTTTGCTACCTTGATTTCATAATTTCTCTTTGCTTTCCTAATTTCTGTTTTTACCTGTCTTGTTAGGTTCTGATAGTAACCAAGTAAGTGATTTTCGCCTTTCTTAACTTTTCTATATACTCCTTTCTTTTTCCCTAGAAGATCTAAGAGTCTATTTATTATGACTAACTATATTTTCAGCATTATCTACTTCTGTTTCACTACTTCCCAGGACCTGCTTGTTTTTTGACTCCCATTTTCCCCGACCCCTCTCTACTGGCGAAACCCCCCCTTCGGAGTGACAATTTCACGCTCCAGGGATGCAGACAACGTCTTTACCCCCTCACGAGACAAGTGTACTCCGTCGCGACAGTACAGGTAGTCGTTGCCATAAAATCGTTGCCAGTCATCAATGAATGCCCAACCATTGTTTGCACAATGTTTTTCCAGTCGGCAATTAATAGCAATTGCCCTGGACAGCCATTCACGACCAACCCCTCTTCTAGGCAAGACACCACATACTATCGGGATCCCTCCCCTATCTCTAATCTTCTCCAGCGCCTCCCTATACCTCTTGAAAAGTTCCTCACTCCTAACCTTACCTATGTCGTTTCCTCCCACACTAAGACACACTACTGGATTGGCACCCTTAACACTACTGGATTACCTCACCGTTTTTCTTTGTTCTCGGGATTGCGTTTGTGAGGTCCTTTGTTTTTTTTCTTTAGCTTGGGAGGGAGGATAATCTTTAATTTTGGGACACGTTTCTTTGTGGAAGATGGCCCCACTTCGCTGTCTTTACATGCGATAACTCCCTTCTTTCTTTTTTCCCATGTTGCTACTTAGTTACGAGGAGTGTCCCGTTTTCTTTGTCTTTTCTTTAGTGGTTTTTCTTCTTATGGATTGACCTCTAGTCTTTGTCTTTTCTTTAGTGGTTTTTCTTTTTATGGGATGACCTCTAGTCTTTGTCTTTTCTTTAGTGGTTTTTCTTTTTATGGGATGACCTCTAGTCTTTGTCTTTTCTTTAGTGGTTTTTCTTTTTATGGGATGACCTCTAGTCTTTGTCTTTTCTTTAGTGGTTTTTCTTTTTATGGGATGACCTCTAGTCTTTGTCTTTTCTTTAGTGGTTTTTCTTTATATGGGATGACCCATTGTTCTTCACTTTCCCGTTCACTTTCTTTGTCTTCTTCGTCTGTGCTGCTACTGTCACTTTTGCTTTCTTATTTTGATTGTTCTTCACTTTCCTGTTCACTTTCTTTGTCTTCTTCGTCTGTGCTGCGACTGTCACTTTTGCTTTCTTATTTTGATTGTTCTTCACTTTCTTTGTCTTCTTCGTCTGTGCTGCGACTGTCACGTTTGCTTTCTTATTTTGATTGTTCTTCACTTTCCCGTTCTCTTTCTTTGTCTTTGTTGCGACTGTCCCTTTTTCTTTTCTATTTTCGGTCTTACTCACGTGGGATGCCCTATTGCTGTTCTTGATCCCAGTCCATGCCTCTGTCTTTGTGTTTGCTGCCAATGTCCCTTTTTCTTTTCTATTTTTGTTCTTACCCAGGTGGCATGCCGTATAGCTGTTCTTGATCCCAGTCCATGCCTCTGTCTTTGTGTTTGCTGCCAATGTCCCTTTTCCTTTTCTATTTTTGTTCTTACCCAAGTGGCATGCCGAACGGCAGTTCTTGATCCCAGTCCATGCCTCTGTCTTTGGGTTTGCTGCCAATGTCCCTTTTTCTTTTCTAATTTTGCTCTTACCCAAGTGGCATGCCGAACGGCAGTTCTTGATCCCAGTCCATGCCTCTGTCTTTGGGTTTGCTGCCAATGTCCCTTTTTCTTTTCTAATTTTGTTCTTACCCAAGTGGCATGCCGAACGGCAGTTCTTGATCCCAGTCCATGCCTCTGTCTTTGGGTTTGCTGCCAATGTCCCTTTTCTTTTCTAATTTTGCTCTTACCCAAGTGGCATGCCGAACAGCAGTTCTTGATCCCAGTCCATGCCTCTGTCTTTGGGTTTGCTGCCAATGTCCCTTTTTCTTTTCTAATTTTGCTCTTACCCAGGTGGCATGCCGAACGGCAGTTCTTGATCCCAGTCCATGCCTCTGTCTTTGGGTTTGCTGCCAATGTCCCTTTTTCTTTTCTAATTTTGCTCTTACCCAGGTGGCATGCCGAACGGCAGTTCTTGATCCCAGTCCATGCCTCTGTCTTTGGGTTTGCTGCCAATGTCCCTTTTTCTTTTCTAATTTTGCTCTTACCCAGGTGGCATGCCGAACGGCAGTTCTTGATCCCAGTCCATGCCTCTGTCTTTGGGTTTGCTGCCAATGTCCCTTTTTCTTTTCTAATTTTGCTCTTACCCAGGTGGCATGCCGAACGGCAGTTCTTGATCCCAGTCCATGCCTCTGTCTTTGGGTTTGCTGCCAATGTCCCTTTTTCTTTTCTAATTTTGCTCTTACCCAGGTGGCATGCCGAACGGCAGTTCTTGATCCCAGTCCATGCCTCTGTCTTTGGGTTTGCTGCCAATGTCCCTTTTTCTTTTCTAATTTTGCTCTTACCCAGGTGGCATGACTAATGGGATACCCTAATAAAATGGTCTTTGGTCATCCCAGGCTATTTCTTTGTCATTTTGGCGAATGTCCCTTTGTTCTTTACCTTCCAATCCCATCTTTGTCAGGGAATTGTCTCCTTTCCTCTTAGTTATTTTTCTATTCGTGGAATGTGGTCCTCTTTACCAATTTTAGAAGAAAGTATTACGTGTTTCTTGTAACTCAGGTGGCGTAATTTCTGTAAGTGTCGTGGGCTTCGGTTTACAATAGAACACTGGTCTAGGATTTAATCTAAATCTCTGCAGACCCTGTCGCAGTAGGTCAAGTAAAGTTTAATTCGAGGGCCTATCAACGGGGTGCTTACTTTAACTGTATTCTAGCCAATATTTGATCTCTTGAGTGACCCGGACGTTGTGGGCATATTGGAGGAGGTTCATCCACATATTTCCTGCACTATACATCTCACTCGCCTCCGAGCATCCCCTTCTCCTACGTACCTCCGGAGCAAACCAGAAATAAGAGTTAGGCTATTGGATGTGGAACACTTTATCACCGAACCGTTGGCAGATACCGAAATCAATTATCGTGACAAGCATATCTCCTACGTTCACACAGATATTATATTATTTAATGTCACAATGGGCGTAACCCATCATAAACAGAGCTTCAAGAATCCCATGAACTTACAGCATGATGGTGAAGAATATTTTAGTTCTTACAGTACGTGTCTTACAAAATGCATCCAGTGTGATCCCGGCATATTTAGTGACAATTGCCTATTTTTCTACGTTCACCCCTACAAAACGCTACACTCCGGGGACACGTTGTAGTAAAGTCAATGTATTTGCCTCGGACACTAAGTCTTCACTCAACTATTCATTGGTAATTTCATTTTCTGCAAAATATTTAACAACAACATCCTAATAACATCGCAAGTGGAGGCGCTCACACCTACCGAAGCCTCCGTACCCCAATTACGAAACTTTGTATGCCTCTTTGTACAGGTAAGCAAAATCCTCTCGGCTTATAATCTTAACCTTTTTGTTCAGTTCGTCACAGTCTCGCAAGTATGCCATAATTTTGTCTTTTCTTTTTGTGCATGTAATTAGACAAAGTATTTCATATTCTTAATTATAATAAGAAACAGATTGGAATACTTGTAACAGTCATGGCAGTGTGTTGTGTAGTGTGTAAAGTGTAGTTAAGACAGTGGTAGTAGTGTTGAGTAAAGAGTCCCTTCTAGTGTAGATGACCTATCTAGTGTAGATGTAGTGTAGATGATAGTGCAGTAGATGTAGTGTAGATGATAGTCCAGTATATGTAGTGCAGATGATAGTGCAGTAGATGTAGTGCAGGTGATAGTGCAGTAGATGTAGTGTAGGTGATAGTGCAGTAGATGTAGTATAGATGATAGTGCAGTAGATGTAGTGTAGATGATAGTGCAGTAGATGTAGTGTAGATGATAGTGCAGTAGATGTAGTGTAGATGATAGTGCAGTAGATGTAGTGTAGATGATAGTACAGTAGATATAGTGTAGATGGTAGTGCAGTAGATGTAGTGTAGATGATAGTGCAGTAGATGTAGTGCAGATGGTAGTGCTGTAGATGTAGTGTAGATGATAGTGCAGTAGATGTAGTGTAGATGATAGTGCAGTAG
This sequence comes from Homarus americanus, assembly GCF_018991925.1. NCBI lineage: Eukaryota > Metazoa > Arthropoda > Malacostraca > Decapoda > Nephropidae > Homarus > Homarus americanus. The sequence goes on from NW_024752279.1 coordinate 135,876, forward strand.
ATGTAGTGTAGATGATAGTGCAGTAGCTGTAGTGTAGGTGATAGTGCAGTAGATGTAGTGTAGATGATAGTGCTGTAGATGTAGTGTAGGTGATGGTGCAGTAGATGTAGTGTAGAATGATGGTGAAGTAGATGTAGTGTAGGTGATAGTGCAGTAGATGTAGTGTAGATGATAGTGCAGTAGATGTGGTAGATGATGGTGCAGAGAAGATGTGAGTGTGAATGATAGTTACTGCGGTAGATGTAGTGTAGATGATAGTGCAGTGAATGTGGTGTGGGTGGTGCGGTAGATGTGGTGTGAATGAGTGGTGCAGTAGATGTGGTGTGGAGTGATAGTGCAGTTGATGTGGTGTGGGTGATAGTGCAGTAGATGTGGTGTGAGTGATGAATTGCAGTGAGTCTTAGTGTAGATGATAGTGCAGTAGATGTAGTGTGAATGATGGTGCAGTAGATGTGGTGTAGATGATAGTGCGAAACAGATGTGGTGTAGATGATAATGCTGTAGATGTGGTGTAGATCATAGTGCAGGTGATAGTGCACGTAGATGTAGTGTAGATGATAGTGCAGTAGATGTAGTGTAGATGATAGTGCAGTAGATGTAGTGTAGATGATAGTGCAGTAGATGTAGTGTAGATGATAGTGCAGTAGATGTAGTGTAGATGATAGTGCAGTAGATGTAGTGTAGATGATAGTGCAGTAGATGTAGTGTAGATGATAGTGCAGTAGATGTAGTGTAGATGATAGTGCAGTAGATGTAGTGTAGATGATAGTGCAGTAGATGTAGTGTAGATGATAGTGCAGTAGATGTAGTGTAGATGATAGTGCAGTAGATGTAGTGTAGATGATAGTGCAGTAGATGTAGTGTAGGTGATAGTGCAGTAGATGTAGTGTAGGTGATAGTGCAGTAGATGTAGTGTAGGTGATAGTGCAGTAGATGTAGTGTAGATGATATAGTGCAGTATATGTAGTGTAGGTGATAGTGCAGTAGATGTAGTGTAGATGATAGTGCAGCAGATGTAGTGTAGATGATAGTGCAGCAGATGTAGTGGAGCTGAGAGAGTAGTCACGTTAATAGGCCATGTACAGTACACCCACTACACTGCCATCAACACTATACCCGATACACAACCATCTACACTACATCCACTAAACTACCATCTACACTACACTATAATCTACACTGCATCCACTACACTCATTTACACTACTTCCACTACACTGTCATCTACACTATACCCACTACACTACCATCTACACTACTTCCACTACACTGTCATCTACACTACACCCACTACACTACCATCTACACTACTTCCACTACACTGTCATCTACACTATACCGACTACACTACCATCTACACTACTTCCACTACACTGTCATCTACACTATACCCACTACACTACCATCTACACTACTTCCACTACACTGTCATCTACACTACACCCACTACACTACCATCTACACTACTTCCACTACACTGCCATCAACACTATACCCGATACACAACCATCTACTACTTCTGTCATCTACACTATACCCACCCCCTTCACTACACTACACCCACTACCATCTACACTACTTCCACTACACTGTCATCTACACTATACCCACTACACTACCATCTACACTACTTCCACTACACTGTCATCTACACTACACCCACTACACTACCATCTACACTACTTCCACTACACTGTCATCTACACTATACCCACTACACTACCATCTACACTACTTCCACTACACTGTCATCTACACTACACGCACTACCATCTGCACTACACCCAGTACACTGTCATCTACACTACACTATTATCTTCACTACATACAGTGCACTATCACCATTAGGCAGCAGCTCACTACATTTTTTCTGGGTACAAATTTATCAGGTTAAACCGCAGTGATCAGTAGCAGATGTTGGTATGTTAAAATTATGGGTCGGCAGGGTAAAACGCGCCTGAGCCAGTTACTGAAGGAAGAAGCTGTACAACTCATCCCAGACTCGTTGATAAAATCATTACAAGAGAGCAAGAGCTGCGTCGCCCTTGGCTCAGGAGGTTATGGGACCTGTGACATGGCGAAAAGGGGTGGCTATAGCTTGGTCATGAAAACATTTAAAAGAGACGTAAAATTTATCGACATTAGGCGCGAAATCTGCGGTTTACTGAAGAATAAAGGACGCAGAGTACAAAATCTAGTCGGCTATTGTAAGTCACAGAAAACTATGGTGACAAGATACGGCGGTGACACACTGTCGAAGTATAAGGAGGAAGACAATAAAACAGTAAAATAATCAGCCAATGTCTTGGAGGACGTGATGACAACCGTGTCCTCAATGTTAAAACGTCGTTGGTGTCACAATGACATAAAACCGGACAACATATGTCTAAAAAAACTAAAAAAAAATAATGAATCAAAAGTTACCATTATTGACTTTGGAATGTCAAGAAAAATTGGAATTAAGGCATACAAAGATTCCGGGTCAGAATATGATTGCCTGAGTCCACACTTAGCGCCCGAAATACTTCGAGGAGGAGGCTGCTCTTAAGCCTCTGAGGTGTACAGTTTAGGGCGGCTGGCCATGGGTATTCGGCCCAGCTAAAAAACATATTCTGAAAAATTTGAAAATTGGGTTGAAAAAAGTTAATCAGAGACGCCGAGCCAACGACCGTCCCTGGAAGAAGGAATATAATACTTACGACAACTAAGAAGCCAACTAAAAAATTGATCAAACAGGGAGGTACTACCGCCTGGGAAGATATGGAAGTATACAGTGATGTGTTGTCTAATGGTAGACTCTGCTGCCATATGGTATCACAAAAATTATGACCAAGTCCCAGGTTGCTGATATGACTTTCTGCCTCATTTACACACAATTGCAGGGTCTCAATTGTTTCTCTTACTCTGACAACACAACATACATATATTGTTTCTCACTCTTGATCTTTTTTCATTTTGTATATTATTATTATTATTATTATTATTATTATTATTATTATTATTATTATTATTATTATTATTATTATTACACTTTTGCCCCCCAGGCCCCGATGTGGGTCTGTAATCTGTGCCAGGGTGGGCTGTGCCAGGGTGGGCTGTGCCAGGGTGGGCTGTGCCAGTGGGCTGTGCCAGGGTGGGCTGTGCCAGGGTGGGCTGTGCCAGGGTGGGCTGTAATGCCAGGGTGGGCTGTGCCAGGGTGGGCTGTGCCAGGGTGGGCTGGTCCCCGTAAAAAAAGAAGAAAAAAAAACGAATAAAAGTGTCTAGCACTAGCAAGGATCACCTACCTTTATGTTACCTTTGCTACTCAGGTTCAGGTTAATAAGTGACAACCGGCGGAAGAGCTAGTACGAGTGGACACACACACACACACACACACACACACACACACACACACAGTAATAGTTCTTTTAATTAATATTCTTACTGTTTCTACATAGGATATATTTCACCCCTCAGTTTTCTTACAGCCAAATCAACTGAACAAGTACATCTCAATTACCATTCAGTTACTTACCTAAAATGCCTTCACCACGCATCTAGAAAGTAAACTGCTCCCATAATTAAACACTAACTACTTTCTATAAACCCCACATATCAGAACTGGCACAAAGTACCCTCTCTAACGACCCTCAACGACCCTATAAACTACGAGGCTGATCCACAAGAGGCTGAAGTGGGCCACGTCGGGAAAATTCGGGGATAACGCTGGCATTAATGGGTCAATAACGCGACATTAAATTCTGAGTGTGAGAACGGTAAGTGGCCGTCCGACCTCTTGTCTCGTAGAACGCTGAGAAAAACTACTTCCTCAGCCGTGGTGTATTTCCTGGAGATAATTAGCAGCTGAGTGAGGTGTAGCAGCTGGGTGAGGTGTGGCAGCTGGGTGAGGTGTGGCAGGTGGGTGAGTTGTGGCAGCTGGGTGAGGTGTGGCAGCTGGGTGAGGTGTGGCAGGTGGGTGAGTTGTGGCAGCTGGGTGAGGTGTGGCAGCTGGGTGAGGTGTGGCAGGTGGGTGGAGGTAAGGTGTGTGGCAGGTGGGTGAGAGGTGGGTGTGGCAGGTGGGTGGGGAAAGGTGGGTGTGGCATGTGGGTGAGAAGGTGAGGTGTGGCAGGTGGGTGGGGAAGTGGGTGTGGCAGGTGGGTGGGGAAGGTAAGGTGTGGCAGGTGGGTGAGGAGAGGTAAGGAGTGTGGCAGGTGGGTGAGGAAGGTAGGTGTGGCATGTGGGTGAGGAAGGTGGGGTGTGGCAGGTGGGTGGGGAAGGTGGGTGTGGCAGGTGGGTGAGGAGTGGGGTGTGGCATGTGGGTGAGGGTGAGGTGTGGCAGGTGCGTGTGAGGAAGATGGGGTATGGCAGGTGGGTGAGGAGAGGTGGGTGGCAGGTGGGTGAGGAAAGTGGGTGTGTGGGTGGGTGAGGAAGGTGGAGTGTGGCATGTGTGGGTGAGGAAGGTGAGGGTGTGGCAGGTGGGTGAGAGGTAGGTGTGGCATGTGGGTGAAAGGTTAGGTGTGGCAGGTGGGTGAGGAAGGTGAGGGTGTGGCAGGTGGGTGAGAAGGTAGATTAATGGCGGGTGGGTGAAGGTAAGGTGTGGCAGGTGGGTGAGAAGAGGTAGGTGTGGCAGGTGGAAGGTGAGGTGTGGCAGGTGGGTGAGAAGGTAAGGTGTGGCAGGTGGGTGGGAAGGTAGGTGTGGCAGGTGGGTGAGAAGGTAAGGTGTGGCAGGTGGGTGGAAAAAGTGAGGTGTGGCAGGTGGGTGAGGAAGGTGGGTGTGTGGGTGAGAAAGGGTGGGGTGTGGCAGGTGGGTGAGGAAGGTGAGGTGTGGCAGGTGGGTGAGAAGGTGGGGTGTGGCAGGTGGGGAAGGTGAGGTGTGGCAGGTGGGTGAGGAAGATTGAGGGTGTGGCAGGTGGGTGAGAAAGGTGAGGTGCGGCAGGTGGGTGAGGAAGGTAAGGTGTGGCAGGTGGGTGAGGAAGATGAAGTGTGACAGGTAGTTGTCAGGTGGTGTCAGGTAAATAAGGTGTCGCAGATGGTTGCCAGGTGGTGTCATAAGAAAGACTAATATTCCTACATCTTTTGTTGGCAGTGTTAGCTGTTAGTCCTGTTTTATTTATTACTGTTGGTAATGTTGGCAGATATTGTTGGACGTGGCATAGATTCAATGTTAGTCGATTTATGATGTTGGCAAAGTCGTCAAACAGGTTTCCGATGACCTGTGATATATATACAACAACCCACACTTATAATACAACACACCACACTTATAATACATCAACCCACACTTACAATACAACAACCCACACTTATAATACAACAACCCACACTTATAATACATCAACCCACACTTACAATACAACGACCCACACTTATAATACAACAACCCACACTTATAATACATCAACCCACACTTACAATACAACGACCCACACTTATAATACAACAACCCACACTTATAATACATCAACCCACACTTACAATACAACGACCCGCACTTATAATACAACAACCCACACTTATAATACATCAACCCACACTTACAATACAACGACCCACACTTATAATACAACGACCCACACTTATAATACAACAACCCACACTTATAATACATCAACCCACACTTACAATACAACGACCCGCACTTATAATACAACAACCCACACTTATAATACATCAACCCACACTTATAATACATCAACCCACACTTATAATACATCAACCCACACTTATGATACAACAGCCCACACTTACACACTAAGCAAAATAGAAACAGACGAAGAGGAAAGAACTTTCATCACTTGGTAACATTAAACAACTTTATTGCTCACGTCACACAGAGCAATAAAAGAGGAATAGAAAAGTAGATATATTTTAGCTGCGATAAACTATGCATTAAATATTTATCAAAAGGAGGAGGAGGATGAAGCGTGGAGGAGGAAGAGTAGGAAGCGTGGAAGGAGGAGGAGGAGGAAGAGGAGGAAGCGTGGAGGAGGAGGAGAAGGAGGAGGAGGAAGCGTGGAGGAAGGAGGAGGAGGAAGCGTGGAGAAGGAGGAGGAGGAAGCGTGGAGGAGGAAAAGGAGGAAGCGTGGAGGGAGGAAGAAAGCGTGGAGGAGAAGAGTAAGGCGATGGAGGAGGAGGAGAAGCGTGAGGAGGAAGAAGTGGGAAGCGTGGAGGAGGAGGAGAAGCGTGGAGGAGAAGGAGGAAAGCGTGGAGGAAGGAGAAAGCGTGGAGGAAAGGGCGGAAGCATGGGAGGAGGAGGAGGAGAAGCGTGGAGGAGGAGGAAGGCGTGGAAGGAGGAAGAGTAGGGAAAGCGTGGAGGAAGAGTAGGAAGCGTGGAGGAGGTAGGGCGTGGAGGAGGAGGAGGCGGCAGCCTGGAGGCGTGGAGGAAAAGGAGAAGCGTGGAGGAAGAGGAGAGGTGACGTGGAGGTAGAGGAGGAGGAAGAGGAAGAAGCCTGGAAGAGGTGGGGGAGGTGGTGGAGGGGGAGAGAGAGAGAGAGAAAGAAAGAACAGACACAATAATACCTACTGACATTCATATACAGTATCCATTACATACAAGTATTCATACATACAACACAAACAATGAAATGTTTTAAAAGGTCAAGAAGATTGAGAGAAAGAGCTCGGAGGTGATCTATGGACTTAAACTTTTTCCCTATGAAGAATAAATTGTGTTGAAAATGTTCCAAAAAAAGAAAAAAAGGTATAGTACATATCTTAAGTATCGACTACGCGCCATCTGGGTGGGTACCAACACTTACCCTTTCACTCTGTTACTTCTGTCGAGAGTATGTGTGTAAGGAGGTATTTGTGTAGTGAATTACCTCCCCTGGTGCACACTGTCTACGGTAGTGTGTGTGTGTGTGTGTGTGTGTGTGTGTGTGTGTGTGTGTGTGTGTGTGTGTGTGTGCGTGCGTGTGTGTGTGTGTGTGTTTATGTTTTGGTTAGTTAATTTTGGGGTAAAAAATATCCGCAAAATTCACACGTGTCCGTCTTAAGTTACCTCAGATGGTCAGTTTTAAGTGAAAATTACTCGTTTACAAGGTTACCGCCTGCTCAGGCAAAACTTCACAAACATTATCTTCCCGCTTTCTCTCTCCTTCACCTGAAAAATACACTGCAACTTCCCTCTCACACACTCAGATTCAGTTATGTCACAACCTAATTCCTACAAACTATCATTCTCCTCCTAGCTCGGATACTGACTGACCGGACGAACTATCATCCATACTCTCTTCATTACTTAATTCCCTTCTGTCCACACAGTTTAATATTTACCATCAATTAATCCTGATTTATTATTTGAATCAACATTGGAACGAAGTAAAGATTATATAGAAACTGTAGATAATTATTATTTCAAATTATAGTAACAAAGTTTATCCGTTTTACTAAATTTTTTTTTTATTTTAGATAACTGACGTGATGATTATAAGGTGTTTTGAGTTTTCACCTGTCAGTTTTACACTTCAGGCTGGGAGGATATTATTTCTCCCTCGGTCCTTTGTATATTTCACTAAAGCATCAACTACGAAGGGAAGGGGGGGGTTAAGGGGTTAAAGAGGATTATATCATGGTGAGAAAAAGGTTCCGATCTCCTTTATCTACATCATTTGACGTTTATGGCTACTGGAATGTCTGTTCTCTTGAGGGTGATCGAAGACTTTATTCATACGAGCATAGAAACCCTCCAGAATATATGTACAGTATGTATGTATGTATGTATGTATGTATGTATGTATGTATGTATGTACTGAATGGTGATGCTGATGATTCTTCTCCTCTCTCTCTCTCTCTCTCTCTCTCTGTGTCTGTATGTGTCTGTATTCTATTCGATGGTGGAAAGGGTTTTACATTCCCAGTCTGTTACACCTCCAGTCTGTTACACCTCCAGTCTGTTACACCTCCAGTCTGTTACCCCTCCAGTCTGTTACACCTCCAGTCTGTTATACCTCCAGTCTGTTACACCTCCAGTCTGTTACACCTCCAGTCTGTTCATATCCTTCCAATCGAGAGGAACACAAGTCATTATGAGTAGTGTTTTTTCTAACTTTAAGTTGGCGGCCATTTTGAATTCAAGATGGCGGCCATAACAAACACGTCTTCAAAATGGTACATCAATTATTTTCAGGACCTCTACGGTTAAATTTTCACATTCAGTAGAAAGACTTTATTATCTACGGCACCCCAGTGAGTCACCCTTTTATCAAGTAACTTAAGTAAAAAATTAGTCGAGAAATTATGTAATGTTTCTGAAGTTATCCTTGAGTATGCGGTAACCTTATAAATGGGTAATTTTCACTTAAAACTGACCATCTGAGATAACGAAGACAAATTTATATCCACATAGGTTAGGATTATATACTGTCCGTATGGGTTAGGTTAGGTTAGGTTAGGTTAGGTTAGGTTAGGTTAGGTTAGGTTAGGTTAGGTAGTATGTATAAAACTCATAACAAAATAAAACATGAAATTGGGGTTTAAAAAAGATTGAACTGTTATGTCTCATGTGTATTAAATTGATTTAGAGAATTATCAGTTCCGAGACAAGTGGACAATTTCTCGATAATTGGCGATACCTGGCGATTCCTTGTGGGGGTCATATATGTAATTAGTCTATAAAAGGTCAAAGGTTATTATCCATTGTAAAGTACGTTAGGATATCGTGATTCTATAATACAATATCTGAGTAAGTTTATTTAAAATTTTCACTGCCTTCTTTGCCAATATTACCCTCAAGCTGATGAAGTTAGATAGTGTTAAAAGGTCATATAATTTTCCTTTTAGCTGTATACAGTCACAAGGTACCATTGCTTTCATATATTACCCCCGCCATAACAAGAGGTGGCAGCAGCTTCAACCAGTTCATATATCGCGTCATTACACCACAACACACATCCCTCGCCTCCATTATTCCCAAACACATCATCAGACGGATTCAACGCCATAAAAATTGACGAACGCTCTCAATCCGGATCGGAACGTAAACACAGTGGCGGGGATGGCTACGGGGTGGGAGGTATGGCCATGTACCTGAGGATGGCTACGGGGTGGGAGGTATGGCCATGTCCCTGAGGATGGCTACGGGGTGGGAGGTATGGCCATGTCCCTGAGGATGGCTACGGGGTGGGAGGTATGGCCATGTACCTGAGGATGGCTACGGGGTGGGAGGTATGGCCATGTACCTGAGGATGGCTACGGAGTGGGAGGTATGGCCATGCATGGTGCCTGCCTGAGGGGATAGCTACAGGGGTGGGAGGCCCATGTGCATGTACCTGAGGATGGCTACAGGTGGGAGAATATGGCCATGTACCTGGGATATTGGCACGTGGTGGGGAGGTATGGCCATGTCCTGAGGATGGCTCACGGGGTGGGGAGGTATGTGCATGTACCTGAGGATGGCTACAGGGGTGGGGAGGTATGTGTGTCCCTGAGATGGCTACAGGGGTGGGAGGGTATGTGTGTCCTGAGGGATGGCTACAGGGTGGGAGGTATGTGTGTCCTGAGGGATGGCTACAGGGGTGGGGAGGCATGGCCATGTCCCTGAAATGTAACTACAGGGTGGGAGGTATATTACATATGCCTGAGGGACTGTGGCTACAGGGGTGGGAGGCTATGTGTGCCTGGCATCTGATTTGGGAGGTATGGCCATGTCCCTGATAGTAATGTTTTTGCCCTCCACAACGACTCGCCACGACCTACCTGATGGTGCTAATCAATACCTGGATGGGGTTTGGTTATGTTGTTACCTGGAAGGACGGGTTCTTTCTTACCACTTGTTTTGTGAAGTGTTGTGAAGTCTTTAAAGGTTATTTCTCCTCTTCCTCCCATGAGTCCTCTTCCTCCTCCACGCTTCCTACTCTTCCTCCTCCACGCTTCCTCCTCTTCCTCCTCCACGCTTCCTACTCTTCCTCCTCCACGCTTCCTCCTCTTCCTCCTCCACGCTTCCTCCTCTTCCTCCTCCACACACTTCCTCCCTCTTCCACCTCCACTTCCTCCCTCTTCCTCCTCCACTTCCTCCTCTTCCTCCTCCACGCTTCCTCCTCTTCCCACCTCCCTTCCTCCTCCTCCTCCTCCACACTTCCTCCTCTTCCTCCTCCCTTCCTCCTCCTCCTCCTCCGCTTCCTCCTCTTCCTCCTCCACACTTCCTCTCTTCCTCCTCCCCCTTCCTCCCCTCTTCCTCCTTCCTTCATCACCTCTTCCTCCTCCCACACTTCCCCTCTCCTCCTCCTCCCCTTCCCCTCCTCTTCCTCCTCCGCTTCCTCTCCTTCCCCTCCCCTCCCCCTTCCTCCTCTTCCTCCTCCACCCTTCTTCCTCCTCCTCCCTCCCCCTTCCTCCTCCCTCCTTCTCCCACTTCCTCCCCTCTTACCCTCCTCCACTTCTCTTCCTCCCTTCCCTCCTCCCTCCTCCTCCCACACTTCCCTACTCTCTTCCTCCTCCCACCCTTCCTACTCTTCCTCCTCCACACTTCATCCTCCCCTCCTCCCCTCCCCTTCCTCCTCCCCTGCTTCTCCACCTTCCTCCTCTTTCCCTCCCTCCAGCTTCTCTTCCTCCTCCCACACTTCCTCCTCCTCCCTCCTCCTCCCACACCTTCCTCCTCCTCCTTCTCCCCTTCCCTCTCTTACCTCCCCTCGCTTCCCTCTTCCTCCTCCTTCCTCCTCCTCCCCTCCTCCCCCTTCCCTACTCTTCCTCCTCCAAGCTTCCTCTCTTCCTCCTCCACCTTCATCCTCCTCCTCCTCCACTTCCCTCTCTGCCTCCCCTCCACGCTTCCTCCTCTTCCTCCTCCACGCTTCCTCCTCTTCCTCCTCCACGCTTCCTCCTCTTCCTCCTCCACGCTTCCTACTCTTCCTCCTCCACGCTTCATCCTCCTCCTCCTTTTGATAAATATTTAACGCATAGTTTATCGCAGCTAAAATATATCTACTTTTCTATTCCTCTTTTATTGCTCTGTGTGACGTGAGCAATAAAGTTGTTTAATGTTACCAAGTGATGAAAGTTCTTTCCTCTTCGTCTGTTTCTATTTTGCTTAGTGTGTAAGTGTGGGTTGTTGTATCATAAGTGTGGGTTGTTGTATTATAAGTGTGGGCTGATGTATTATAAGTTTGGGCTGATGTATTATAAGTGTGGGTTGTTGTATTATAAGTGTGGGTTGATGTATTATAAGTGTGGGTCGTTGTATTGTAAGTGTGGGTTGATGTATTATAAGTGTGGGCTGATGTATTATAAGTTTGGGCTGATGTATTATAAATGTGGGTTGTTGTATTATAAGTGTGGGCTGATGTATTATAAGTTTGGGATGATGTATTATAAGTGTGGGTTGTTGTATTATAAGTGTGGGCCGTTGTATTGTAAGTGTGGCCTGATGTATTATAAGTGTGGGTTGATGTTTATAAGTGTGGGTTGTTGTATTGTAAGTGTGGGTTGATGTATTATAAGTGTGGTTTGTTGTATTATAAGTGTGGGTTGTTGTATATATATCACAGGTCATCGGAAACCTGTTTGACGACTTTGCCAACATCATAAATCGACTAACATTGAATCTATGCCACGTCCAACAATATCTGCCAACATTACCAACAGTAATAAATAAAACAGGACTAACAGCTAACACTGCCAACAAAAGATGTAGGAATATTAGTCTTTCTTATGACACCACCTGGCAACCATCTGAGACACCTTATTTACCTGACACCACCTGACAACTACCTGTCACACTTCATCTTCCTCACCCACCTGCCACACCTTACCTTCCTCACCCACCTGCCGCACCTCACCTTTCTCACCCACCTGCCACACCTCACCTTCCTCACCCCAACCTTCCTCACCCAGCTGCCACACCTCACCCAGCTGCCACACCTCACCCACCTGCCACACCTCACCCAGCTGCCACACCTCACCCAGCTGCCACACCTCACCCAGCTGCTACACCTCACTCAGCTGCTACACTACTCAGCTGCTACACCACTCCAAGCTGCCACACTCACCCAGCTGCCACAACTCACCCACCTGCCACACCTCACCCAGCTGCCACCACCCAGCTGCTACACCTCACTCAGCTGCTAATTATCTCCAGGAAATACACCACGGCTGAGGAAGTAGTTTTTCTCAGCGTTCTACGAGACAAGAGGTCGGACGGCCACTACCGTTCTCACACTCAGAATTTAATGTCGCGTTATTGACCCATTAATGCCAGCGTTATCCCCGAATTTTTCCCGACGTGGCCCACTTCAGCCTCTTGTGGATCAGCCTCAGTTTATAGGGTCGTTGAGGGTCGTTAGAGAGGGTACTTTGTGCCAGTTCTGATATGTGGGGTTTATAGAAAGTAGTTAGTGTTTAATTATGGGAGAGCTAGCTTTCTAGATGCGTGGTGAAGGCATTTTAGGTAAGTAACTGAATGGTAATTGAGATGTACTTGTTCAGTTGATTTGGCTGTAAGAAAACTGAGGGTGAAATATACCTATGTAGAAACAGTAGAATATTAATTAAAAGAACTATTACGTGTGTGTGTGTGTGTGTGTGTGTGTGTGTGTGTGTGTGTGTGTGTGTGTGTGTGTCCACTGTACTAGCTCTTCCGCCGGTTGTCACTTATTAACCTGAACCTGAGTAGCAAAGGTAACATAAAGGTAGGTGATCTGCTAGTGCTAGACACTTATTCATCTTTTTTTTTTCTTTTTACGGGGACCAGCCCACCCTGGCACAGCCCACCCTGGCACAGCCCACCCCTGGCACAGCCCACCTGGCACAGATTACAGACCCACATCGGGCCTGGGGGCAAAAAGTGTATAATAATAATAATAATAATAATAATAATAATAATAATAATAATAATAATAATAATAATAATAATAATAATAATAATAATAATAATAATAATATACAAAATGAAAAAGATCAAGAGGAGAAACAATATATGTATGTTGTGTTGTCAGAGTAAGAGAAACAATTGAGACCCTGCAATTGTGTGTAAATGAGGCAGAAAGTCATATCAGCAACCTGGGACTTGGTCATAATTTTTGTGATACCATATGGCAGCAGAGTCTACCATTAGACAACACATCACTGTATACTTCCATATCTTCCCAGGCGGTAGTACCTCCCAGTTTGATCAATTTTTAGTTGGCTTCTTAGTTGTCGTAAGTATTATATTCCTTCTTCCAGGGACGGTCGTTGGCTCGGCGTCTCTGATTAACTTTTTCAACCCAATTTTCAAATTTTTCAGAATATGTTTTTAGCTGGGCCGAATACCATATACAGCCGCCCTAAACTGTACACCTCAGAGGCTTAAGAGCAGCCTCCTCCTCGAAGTATTTCGGCGCTATGTGGACTCAGGCAATCATATTCTGACCCGAATCTTTGTATGCCTTAATTCCAATTTTTCTTGACATTCCAAAGTCAGGTAACTTTGATTCATTATTTTTTTAGTTTTTTAGACATATGTTGTCCGGTTTTATGTCATTGTGACACCAACGACGTTTTAACATTGAGGACACGGTTGTCATCACGTCCTCCAAGACATTGGCTGATTATTTTACTGTTTTATTGTCTTCTCCTTATACTTCGACAGTGTGTCACCGCCGTATCTTGTCACCATAGTTTTCTGTGACTTACAATAGCCGACTAGATTTTGTACTCTGCGTCCTTATTCTTCAGTAAACCGCAGATTTCGCGCCTAATGTCGATAAATTTTACGTCTCTTTAAATGTTTTCATGACCAAGTTATAGCCACCCTTTTCGCCATGTCACAGGTCCCATAACCTCCTGAGCCAAGGGCGACGCAGCTCTTGCTCTCTTGTAATGATTTTATCAACGAGTCTGGGATGAGTTGTACAGCTTCTTCTTCAGTAACTGGCTCAGGCGCGTTTTACCCTGCCGACCCATAATTTTAACATACCAACATCTGCTACTGATCACTGCGGTTTAACCTGATAAATTTGTACCCAGAAAAATGTAGTGAGCTGCTGCCTAATGGTGATAGTGCACTGTATGTAGTGAAGATAATAGTGTAGTGTAGATGACAGTGTACTGGTGTGTGTAGATGAAGATGGTAGTGTAGTGAGTGATGACAGTAGTGGAAGTAGTGTAGATGGTAGTGTAGTGGGTGTAGTGTAGATGACATGTAGTGGAAGTAGTAGATGGTAGTGTAGTGGGTATAGTGTAGATGACAGTGTAGTGAAGTAGTGTAGATGGTAGTAGTGGGTGTAGTGTAGATGACAGTAGTGGAGTAGTGTAGATGGTAGTGTAGTGGGTATAGTGTAGATGACAGTGTAGTGGAAGTAGTGTAGATGGTAGTGTAGTGGGTATAGTGTAGATGACAGTGTAGTGAAGTAGTGTAGATGAGTGTAGTGGATGCAGTTTAGATTATAGTAGTGTAAATGGTGAATTAGTGGATGTAGTGTAGATGGTTGGTAGATTAGAGTTATGCAGTGTAGTAGATGTAGATGGTAGTAGTAGGTAGTGTAGATGACAGTGTAGTGTAGTGTAGATGGTAGTGTATAGTGTAGATGATGTGGTGGAAGTAGTGTAGATGGTAGTGTAGGGTATAGTAGATGACAGTGTAGTGAAGTAGTGTAGATGGTAGTAGTGGGTGTAGTGTAGAGACAGTGTAGTGAAGTAGTGTAGATGGTAGTGTAGTGTTAGTGTAGACAGTGTGGAAGTAGTGATGTAGTAGATTGGTGTAGTGTAGATGACAGTGTAGTGAAGTAGTAGATGGTAGTAGTAGTGTGATGACAGTAGTGAAGCAGTGCAGATAGCGTATTAACGTGACTACGCTCATCTACACTACATCTACTGCACCATCATCTACTGCACCATCATCTACACTACATCTACTGCACCATCATCTACTACACCATCATCTACACTACATCTACTGCACCATCATCTACACTACATCTACTGCACCATCATCTACACTACATCTACTGCACCATCATCTACACTACATCTACTAAACCATCATCTACACTACATCTACTGCACCATCATCTACACTACATCTACTGCACTATCATCTACAGTTACATCTACTGCACCATCATCTACACTACATCTACTGCACCATCATCTACACTACATCTACTGCACCATCATCTACACTACATCTACTGCACTATCATCTACACTATATCTACTGCACCATCATCTACACTACATCAAACTGCACCATCATCTACACTACATCTACTGCACCATCATCTACTACACCATCATCTACACTACATCTACTGCACTATCATCTACACTATATCTACTGCACCATCATCTACACTACATCAAACTGCACCATCATCTACACTACATCTACTGCACTATCATCTACACCACATCTACTGTATCATCTACACTACATCTACTGCACTATCATCTACTCACATCTACTGCACTATCATCTACACTACATCTACTGCACTATCATCTACACTACATCTACTGCACTATCATCTACACTACATCTACTGTACCATCATCTACACTACATCTACTGCACTATCATCTACACTACTAATTCAATTGCACTATCACTACACTCACATCCACTGCACCATAATCTACACTACATCTAATGCACTATCATCTACACCACATCTATCAGTAATCTATCATCTACACTACATCTACTGCACTATCATCTACACTACATCTACTGTACTATCATCTACACTACATCACGTAATTCATCATCTACACTACATCCACGCACTATCATCTATACCACATCTACTGCACCATCATCTACACTACATCTACTGCACTATCATCTACACACTACATCTACTGCACTATCATCTACACTACATCTACTGCACTATCATCTACACTACATCTACTGCACTATCATCTACACTACATCTACTGCACTATCATCTACACTACATCCACTGCACTATCATCTACACTACATCTACTGCACTATCATCTACACTACATCTACTGCACTATCATCTACACTACATCTACTGCACTATCATCTTCACTACATCTACTGCACTATCATCTACACTACATCTACTGCACTATCATCTACACTACATCTGCACTATCATCTACACTACATCTACTGCACTATCATCTACACTACATCTACTGCACTATCATCTACACTACATCTACACTAGATAGGTCATCTACACTAGAAGGGACTCTTTACTCAACACTACTACCACTGTCTTAACTACACTTTACACACTACACAACACACTGCCATGACTGTTACAAGTATTCCAATCTAATTATAATTAAGCATATGAAAAAATTAATTTATCTAATTACAAAAACAAAAAGAAAAGAAAATAATAATGGCATATTTAAGAGATTGTGACGAACTGAACAAAGATGTAAAAATCTTAAGCCGACACGATTTATCTTACCTTTACAAATAGGCAGAGTAAGTTTCATAATTGGGATAGGGAGGCTTCGGTAGGTGTGAGCGCCTCCACTTCTCAGGAGAGTAGGATTATGTCGTGAAATATTTTGCAGAAAATTACGTCACCATAGGATACCTAAGTGAAGGTTTAGTGTCTGAAGCAAATACATTGGCGAAATTACGGTGTATCTCCAGAGTATAGCATTGTATAGGGGTGAACGTAGAACAATAGGCAATGGTCACTAAATATGCCGGGATCACACTGGGGACATTTTGTAGGACACGTACTGTAAGAACTAAAATATTCTTCAATATCATGCTGTAAGTTCATGCGACCCTTGAAGATATATTTTAGATGGGTTACGCCCATTGTGACATTAAATAATATAATATCTGTGTGGACGAAGATATGCGTGTCACGATTATTGATTTCGGTATCTGCCAACGGTTCGGTGATAAAGTGTTCCACATCCAATAGCCTAACTCATATTTCTGGTTTGCTCCGGAGGTACGTAAGAGAATGGGTTGCTCGGAGGCGAGTGAGATGTATAGTGCAGGAAATATGTGGATGAACCTCCTCCAATATGACCACCGCGTCCGGGTACCTCAAGAGATCAAAATATGGCTAGAAGACAGTTAAAGTAAACACCCCCTTGATAGGCCTCCGAATAAAACTTTACTTGACCTACTGCGACAGGATTTGAAGATAGAGGGACAAGGTACGAAACCCTAGCGTTATTATAAAAAGAATCCCTCGACATTTACAGACACAGAAATTAGTCAAAGTGACCTACAAATAACAGATACAAAACCAAATTAGAAAAGACAAAGAGGATATGTCACCCCATATGAAGAACAACCAAAGTAGAAAAGACCTAGAGTCACCCCATATGAAGAACAACCAAAGTAGAAAAGACCTAGAGTCACCCCATATGAAGAACAACCAAAGTAAAATAGACCTATAGAATATTTCAACCCATATAAACCAAAGTTGAAAAGTCAAAGAGGATATGTCACCCCATATGAAGAACAACCAAAGCAGAAAAGACCTAGAGTCACCCCATATGAAGAACAACCAAAGCAGAAAAGACTAAGAGAATATGGCATTCCATATATAGAACAACCAAAGCAGAAAAGTCAAAGAGGATATGTCACCCCATATGAAGAACAACCAAAGTAGAAAAGACCTAGAGTCACCCCATATGAAGAACAACCAAAGTAGAAAAGACCTGTAGAATATTTCAACCCATATAAACCAAAGTTGAATAGACAAAGACAATAGGTCACTCCATATAAAGAACAACCAAAGTAAAAAATACCTAAATAACGTGAAATAAAAGAAAAAAAGTATCAAACAGCAGAATGGGAAAGGAGAAAAGTAGGGGTTGTCGCACGTAGAGACCCTGACTTGTCTTCATATTCCGAAGAGAACGGTGTAACAAAATATAATATTACCCGCTAACCTAAATTAAAGAAAAAAAAGAAACAACTTCGCAAACGCAAGTACAGAGATAAAAGGTGAGGTAATCCCCCACTAGCTCTATCCACTGAAGGAGAAAAAGAGATACAAGTTCTTAATAAACCAAACCAAAAGTTTATGACAAAAAAGTTAAGTCGAGGTACAAATTACGTCGAAATTTTTACAGAGACTAGAATAAGGTGCGAAATTTGTCTGAAACTAAATCACTTGGGTATTAATATGATAAATTCGATGGTTTGGGCAATAATGGCGCCGTTACTGCACAAAGACTGTATTGTTTACTAGATGTAGGGTCGTTTGTCTCTGGTTAGACAATGGAGGGAGGGACGGGGGAAGGCAGACGGTGGTAGGTGAAGGAGAAGAGAAGAGAAGAGAAGAGAAGAAGAGAAGAGAAGAAGAGAAGAGAAGAGAAGAGAGAGAGAGAGAGAGAGTAGGACGACTGAACAAGGTATTGGATGAGCAAACTCAGTCATTCAGCCTGACGGAATGGGGTGTGTATCTGTGTGCGTCTGGGTAAGTATGTATGTATGTATGTGTGTGATATGTACGCTTGGGTCATACATATATATATATACACCTATCCACCTATCCTAAGCACCCAGTCCAGTATTATAGATATACCGCCTTCGAATATACACCCCATAATGACCTTAACGCAACTAACACAATATTATCCAAGTCACTTATTAATCTATTTCAATTAAACTAATGCACAAGGTTGGAATGAGAGGTAATTATAACACCAATCACCTAATTAAAGAAAGTGTAATTTGCATGGTCATCGTTATGCGAATTTGGGCGCCGTGGAGAGATTCGCCAATTCACTGGATAATTGGCGGAGAGGATTGAGTAATTGGCGAAATGTTAGGCGTCTTTGAGATAATAGGGGAGACGGTGAATAAAGGAGGATGAAATAGGTGTGATAAAGAAGACTTAGAGAGAGAGAGAGAGAGAGAGAGAGAGAGAGAGAGAGAGACGTGGATTATATTGATGAAGGAAATGAACAAGGAGAAGAAAGAAAGAAGAGGAAGGTAAAAGGAAAGGGGGAGGAGGATAACAATAATAATAATAATAATAATAAAAACAAAACGATTATTATTACAATTACGTATGAATGTATGTACAGGATGGTCCACATTGGCTTAAAACCTTCTCCCGAATTCAAGTGATTTTTGTAATGCTTTCCGAGTCGCTAAAAATATTGCCAAATTTCACTCTGGCTTAACGACCACAAAACCAATTATTATTATTATTGTGGTTATCATCTTTATCATTAACATTATCTTCACCCTTATTATCATCATCTTAACCACCATCATCATCATCATCATCATCATCATCATCATCATCATCATCACATTCAAATAATTTTTTTCGGAGTTATTCATCAGTCTTGTTCTTGTTCTTGTTCTTCTTGTTGTTGTTGTTCTTCTTCTCGCCCCTTTCACATGAGCTCTCTCTTTGAAGCCCACTTTCTTTACAGCTTTTTCTCTGGCTTTCTTAATTCTCTTCTTCCTTCACATCCTCTCTCTATTATTTTCTCTTCTTTTCACTATTCCCTTAGTTCTCATTACTAGTTTTTATTCTTATCTCTCTTCCTTCTTCATTTCTCCTGCTTTCTCTTCTTTCCTCCCTTATTTAACTCATATTTCCACCTTCGTCTCTCGTTTCCTATCAATTTCTCTCTCATTCGTCTTCTTTCATTCCCTTTATAACCGGGGCCTATTATAACTGGTGCCTATTATAACTGGTGCCTATTATAACTGGTCCCTTTATAACCGGGGCCTATTATAACTGGTGCCTATTATAACTGGTGCCTATTATAACTGGTGCCTATTATAACTGGGGCCTATTATAAGGCCTATTATAACTGGGGCCTATTATAACTGGGGCCTATTATAACTGGGGCCTATTATAACTAGTGCCTATTATAACAAGTGCCTATTATAACTGGTGCCTATTATAACTGGTGCCTATTATAACTGGGGCCTATTATAACCGGGGCCTATTATAACTGGTGCCTATTATAGCTGGTGCCTATTATAACTAGTGTATATTATAACTGGTGCCTATTATAACTGGGGCCTATTATAACTAGGGTCTATTATAACTGGGGCCTATTATAACTGGTGCCTATTACGACTGGGGCCCACACGACAACACCGAAAGAACTCAATAGCAACTTAAAACACCTGTAACACACCTGACAACATCACCTTAAGTGGCAATAGTCACCTCAAGTGTATCACTCTGTTCGCTACAATTCACTCAGCGCCAGAAGATCTGACTAAGAGAGAGTG
The DNA here is from genome assembly GCF_018991925.1 of Homarus americanus. NCBI lineage: Eukaryota > Metazoa > Arthropoda > Malacostraca > Decapoda > Nephropidae > Homarus > Homarus americanus. The sequence continues at coordinate 155,992 of NW_024752279.1, forward strand.
CTATAAGAACGGCTTTTATTACGTAACGATTAAATAACACGGTAGTTAATGAGGTTCTCGGAGTAGGTGCAGCATATATAACACCTGGGTGGGGGGGGGGGTATACACCTGGTAGACGGTATATCTTGGTAGTTGTAAGTTATTGTTATACTCGTAGATATACCACGTCGGGTATTTAAACAACGCTTGAAAAAAATAATAATAATAAGTCTCCCAGGGTATAAATAAGGGCATACCACTGTAATAAGTTTATAAGCCTTGCCAACTAGTGCAGTGCCTTAGGGGTCGATTACCATGGTGACAGCCATCGTAGAGTGGTCAAAATTGAATATAAAATGTTGGTTCCGTTTCGATGTGGTCCAGGGCTTTATTGTCTCTCGTGTCAGTATGTTATGTGAAGTGTTATATCTGATGGACTGTCTCTCTCTCTTTATTAGGTTGATATAATTGTAATACTACTTTACATGTTTATGACTGTGAGAAGAGGATTACAGATCTGAGAGTTACAGATCTAAAGAAAGGATTACAGAACTAGAGAGAGGGTTACAGAACTAAGAGAAATTGTCATATGTATAATAAATTAGTATTTGTTATTTAGATTCTGATACTATTGTCCTTTATTATTTCTTCTGTATGGTAAAAAAAATTAATCTGGGTCCCATAGGCTCTACAGTATACTAATTCTTCGGTATGCGAAAAGATAACGTGGCCGACACTGTATCTGATCAATTTTATATCCGCAAGTGTAAAGTTAGGTACCTAATTCAAGCTGGGTGGACTAGGATGTCCCGAGATCGATTCAGTGGACTTAAGGACGGGAAGTGAGAGTTGTAGCCACTCCACCACCGCAACCTTATCAACGGTTAATATTATAGATCTGTTTATTCTTTTACAGTATGGGTGAGTCGAGTGGTTATACTTGGCAACAGGTGTGTGGCAGGTGTGGAGAGAAGTTGTGGGTGTGTAGCAGGTGTGTAAACAAGTGCGTGGGTGTGTAGGTGTGTAAACAAATGCGTGGGTGTGTAGCAGGTGTGTAAACAAGTGCGTGGGTGTGTAGCAGGTGTATAAACAAGTGCGTGGGTGTGTAGCAGGGGGTGTGGAGATAAGTATGTGGGTGTATAGCAGGTGTGGGGGTTACAGAATCTATCCCAACATCTCCCAGACACCATGTGGAGACAGGTGTGTAGCAGGTGTGGAGACAGGTGTGTGGCTTGAGGAGTGGTTTCAGCGCTTTCATCTGGCTTATCATATATCTCCCCACTGAATCGCTGACGCTCAGGTAATGGATTCGGCTTTGATTGGATACTGTCAGCTGGGATTAGGTGGAACACAACTCCGGCAGGCTGAGAGCTGTGGTCTGGTGTGCCAGCGTCAGTCTGTGGTGTGGCACTATTACTGACCAATGCCACTTGTAAGGTTAGGTTAGGTTAGCCTTTAGTTCACAAGGAAACAGCGAGGATGGCACTGCACTCGATCGCCTTCACTTCCCTAATTGTAAAGTTAGGTACCCATTCACAACTGGGTCGACTTGGGGTGCCTAAATATAGAGTACAGGCACATACTCCACGCCATTGCATATAAAGTATCTCAATACAGAGTACGAACATTACATAATAAGATTACATGCAAGGTTTACTAAATACATATACACATGTAACTTCACACACACACACACACACACACACACACACACACACACACACACACACACCTCATTACAACAGTACAGGTAATTACACCAAAGCTACACCTCGTTACACAGTCGCAGGCAGCGTGGTGAAGTGTCTGCCAAATCCTGGAAGAAGGCGTTAAGGAGGTGTTGATTCTCTCCGGTTGAGAAGAGAAGTCACTCATTAGCATACGTCGCCCTGATTCGCCCTGGATCTAAGCTACAATTAACTCTCTCCATTTTGCTATTTTTTTCGCGACTAAAAGAAAAAGAAAGATTTATTTTTAGCATTTTGTTTTGAGGAGGAGGAGGAGGAGGAGGAGGACAGAGGAGGAGTGGAAAGGAGGAGGAGGATTAGGACACAGGAGGAGTGGAAAGGAGGAGGAGGAAGAGCAGAAGCAAGAAGAAAATCACCCAAAGAGGAAGAAGGAGAAGAGAATGAGGAAGAGATAAAAAAGAGAGAAACACACAGACCAAATTGCTAAGCCTAATGACCCATCGATAGTTACTGACCATTAAATCCAACAAAATAACGATAATGACCCTTGACCTGACCTGAGGCCCAGTTTATGTCACACACTTGACCTCGTATTCACCTGACCCTGGGAAGTGGTAGAGTTAGTATTATTAACCTCCTTATCCATTTAGATTAACCGACCGTGTGTTTGTGTATACCTAACCTAACCTAACCTAACCTAACCTAACCTAACCTAACCTAACCTAACCTAACCTAACCTAACCTAACCTAATCTAACCTAACCTAACCTAATCTAACCTAACCTAACCTAACCTTGACCATCAATCCGCACTTCCCTGAGATAATTGGTTACTGTAACGACTGTGTAGTATTTGTAACTGTATTAATTATCTTTATGTAATCTCTGTATTTGTGTTTGTATCTGTACCTCATAAAACTGATCTGATTTTGTAATAATCTGTTCCTGTACTTGTAATTTTATCTGTACCTTTACTGTACCTGTATTGTACCTGTACTGTACCTGTATTGTACCTGTACTGTACCTGTATTGTACCTGTACTGTACCTGTATTGTACCTGCAAAGTCGTTTCAACATTAAAACAACTTTATATAATTCACAAACAATTTATAATTAAAAAAAAACATAACTAAACAACCCGAACCAAACAAACAAGTCAAACAAACACAATCAACCCAAAAAAACCAAACAAAGCAAGGCAAACAAAAACTAACCACAGCAAATATAAAACTAACCACAGCAAACAAAAACTAACCACAGCAAATATAAAACTAACCACAGCAAATATAAAACTAACCAAACAATCTACCAAACAACCTCCCCCCCTCCCCCCCAAAAAAACCACAACCAACCAAACAGCAAACACAAACAACAACCAAAACCAACCAAACATAACCAAACACAGCCGGGATAACACTCGCCATTCCTTATAATTATTATCAAGAGAAACACAAAAAACAATTATTCTTAAAACTCAACAGATTATATAGACAGATTATGCCTTTAATTATTTTTCACCTTTAAAATAATTACATCCGGGTATAATATATATTTTTGTCTTTATATAATTAGAAAGAAAATTGAATATTATATTTTCTTTTATCAGATTATAGAATATTTACTTTATTTTATTGTTTATTCTTTGTCAATTCCTGTCTTCTTCTTCTTCTTCTTCTTCTTCTTCTTCCTCTTCTTCTTCTTCTTCTTTTTCTTCTTCTTCTTCTTCTTCTTCTTCCTCTTCTTCTTCTTCTTCTTCTTCTTCTTCTTCTTCTTCCTCTTCTTCTTCTTCTTCTTTTTCTTCTTCTTCTTCTTCTTCTTCTTCCTCTTCTTCTTCTTCTTCTTCTTCCTCTTCTTTTTCTTCTTCCTTCTTCTTCTTCTTCTTCCTCTTCTTTTTCTTCCTCTTCTTCTTCTTCCTCTTCTTCTTCCTCTTCTTTTTCTTCCTCTTCCTCTTCTTCTTCTTCCTCTTCTTCTTCTTCTTCTTCTTCTTCTTCTTCTTCTTCTTCTCCTCTCCTTCTTCTTCTTCTTCTTCTTCCTCTTCTTCTTCTTCCTCTTCTTCTTCCTCTTCTTCTTCTCTTCTTCTTCTTCTTCTTCTTCCTCTTCTTTTTCTTCTTCCTTCTTCTTCTTCTTCTTCCTTCTTCTTCTTCTTCTTCTTCTTCTTCCTCCTCTTCCTTCTTCTTCCTCTTCCTCTTCTTCCTCTTCTTCTTCCTCTTCTTCTTATTCTTCCTCTTTTTCTTCCTCCTCTTCCTCATTCATCTTCTTCCCCCCTACTGAAATTTATCATCTTCGTTACGCTCTTCTTCCCTCTGTTGTAAGTCTTATCTTTATTATATTTTTCTTCTCTCCTTCACATCTCCATCACCTTCTCCTCCTTCGTTTTCCTTCCCCTCTCTCATTTCCGTCTCCTTTATCACTCTTCCTATCCTCACCTTCCCCTAATTCTCTCATTCCTCTCTTTATCTCCTCTCTCTCTCTCTCCTCTTTCTATTCTCCCTCTCCCATTTTTCCCTCTACTTCCTTCTTTTCCTACTTCTCACCTCTCTTTTCTCTTCCCTCTCCTTCCTTCTGCTCCTCCTCCTTATTTCCCTATCCCTCCTTCCTCCTCACTTCCTTTATTCTCCGTCCCTTTCTTCCTCCTGTTAACCTGAGACATCAAACTTTCCGTGTAATTCTCTCTCTCTCTCTCTCTCTCTCTCCAAAAATAATATCATCCCTCCCACATCCTGCAATTATTACCTCTAACCCCTCTCCCTAACACCACTCAGTTTTCTCCTCTCATCCCTTACATTGGTCCCCCTCTTATCCCTCTCATTGCTCCCACTCTCACTCTTCTCCTTAGTCCTATTCTCATCCCACTCACTGCTTCTCTCACCTCTCTCACTGTTCCCCCTCTCACCCCACTCATTCTTTCCTCCTCTCACCACACTCATTCTTCCTCCTCTCACCCCACTCATTCTTTCATCTTACCCCACTCATTGCCTCCCTCTCCCACCCCTCATTCTTCCTCTCCCCCCTCATTCTTCCTCCTCTCACTCATTCTCCCCCTCACCCCTTTCATTCCTCCCCCCCTCTCATCGTTCCGTCCCTCTCACCCCACTTTGTCACTCAGGTAATCTCAGAACTAAGAGCAGGTAATGCCTCTTGTAAGTGTCCGTCCAAACTCACTGAAAATAGCGAAAGGAAAAGTTGCTTTGATCACGTTACAGCTATTGAAAAAAAGTTGACAAATGATGCGGGTTAGTTGGAGATTGTGTGGGTAGGTGGATTGGAGGGAGGAAGGGTGTGTGGGTAGGTGGATTGGAGGGAGGAAGGGTGTGTGGGTAGGTGGATTGGAGGGAGGAAGGGTGTGTGGGTAGGTGGATTGGAGGGAGGAAGGGTGTGTGGGTAGTGTTGGAGGGAGGAAGGGGTGTGTGGTGGAGTGGATTGGAGGGAGGAAGGTGTGTGGGTGGAGTGAATGGAGGGAGGAAGGGTGTGTGGGTAGGTGGATTGGAGGGAGGAAGGGTGTGTGTGTGGGTGGATTGGAGGGAGAGGTGTGTGGGTAGGTGGATTGGAGTGGATTGGAGGGAGGGGTGTGTGGGTAGGTGGATTGGAGGGAGGAAGGGTGTGTGGGTAGGTGGATTGGAGGGAGGAAGGGTGTGTGGGGGGTGAGTTGGAAGAAGAGAAAAAGAGAGAGGAGAGTGAGAGAGGGATAGAAAGAAAGAAAGAAAGAAGGAAAGAAGGAAAAATTATCTATTCACCCAGCTTATAAATACAAGAAACTCCCAGCAGCATAACACGACCCACTACTTTCCCTGTTGTCATATTCACGTCACATCTCCTATGCAAATATACATTTCCCTCACACGTAATGAAAACAAAACAAATATATTTCATGAAAGTTATTGCAATATTTTGAGGAGCATTAAGTTAAATTATGAATAAGATAAGTGAGGAATATATGTTATGAGTTGGACCCGCATCATCACGCTCCAACACTCATCATCACGCTCCAACACTCATCATCACGCTCCAACACTCATCATCACGCTCCACGCATCATCACGCTCCAACACGCATCATCACGCTCCAACACACATCATCACGCTCCGCCTCATCATCATGCTCCAACACGCATCATCACGCTCCAACACCATCATCACGCTCCAACACTCATCATCACGCTCCAACTCATCATCACGCTCCAACACGCATCATGCACGCATCAAGCTCCAACACTCATCATCACGCTCCAACACTCATCATCACGCTCCAACACGCATCATCACGCTCTAATATGCATCATCACGCCCCAACATGCATCATCACGCTCCAACACGCGTCATCAAGCTCCGGCACGCATCATCATGCTCCAACATGTATCACCGCACTCCAACACGTACCGACACTCTCCGATATGCTCTAACACGCAGTAACACGCTCCAACACTCACCAACAAGTACTATCACGCTCCAGCACGCCACACCGACACGATCCACCCCTTGTATTGTGTCACCGAAAGGAACTAATTCACACACACACACACACACACACACACACACACACACACACACACACACGACAATACAAACTTTATTCTCATATATCTTTCCCACAGTAAAAGCCACTGTAACTGTAGCACTTCAGTCTCCCCTCTTCTTCCACACAACCATTTTCTGTTGACAATGGCGCCATGTCCAGGGAAGCAATGTGGTACAACTATTACCATCTGTAGTAGAGTACAGCAACACTTGTACCTTCCTGTATTGTGTGTTGTGAAACTTTTGTAACGCCACTGTCCCGAGATATACAAAGTTTATGACGGACTCCAGTTTTCTTTTTGCAGGCGGAGGTAAAAGTCTCAAGGTGTCGTGAATTATTTTCCCTCTGTTACACCGCCCACCTTTGTGCTCTCGTCAAAGTGCCTGCCGCTATGTCTTTTGTAGTTTCTTTTCTCCTGCTTCAAGGTCGTTTTTCAATCAAATTTCTTCTCCTCTTGTCTGTACTGTTCACATAATCATCTAGGTATGTTTTTTAAAGGGGGGGGGGGGCGTAAAGGATGAAATATCTGAGTAAATTGTGTCAATGAATTCTCATGTTGAAATTGCAAATATTTTAATATTTTTATATTCAAGATGCCGGCTGACTCACTCGTTCCTCTCTTACTCGCTACAAAGGAAGAACAATGGGGACTTGTCGTTATACTCACTCACACACAACACTTGACCACCAAGGGGTGAGAATGTGTTAATTTGGCATTCCTATAGCTGCATGGGGCAGCCTGGTAACCACTACTCACCTCCCTCCCCTTAACTGGGACACAACAACCAACTCTCGCCAAGCTCACAGGTAGAGACTGATATAAAAGTGATCATTTCAATTAAAAAAAAAGAGAGATAACAATGGTTCATAACGTCAAGAACCAACCAATCACTGGTCGGAGGAAACACTCTGCCAGGGGTCGGCCAGCAGTGTTTACCTTCCCATAACGCCAGTCAGACACTGCTGCACCTTTGTTTACTGTGAAACGAGGCAATGGACTCAGAGGTGACGGTGCCAATGTGGTACTAAAATCAAACTATCAAGAAGCACTTCAGTCTACAAGCCTTCCTACCTTCCTACCTTCCTCGCCATCAACGAGTCCATCAGCTGCCGCACCATCCTCACTACCGCCACCTGTAGCCTCGGGTACTCCTCCACGAGTTACTAACACAACAACGACCTACACAGAGCACAACGAGACCAATCCCTCTCCCACCTTAAAGAATAAAATGATTCATAGTTGTATGTTCACTTCATGTTTCGCTTCCTTTTTGTACTGAAACCTTTTGTTAAACGACCCACTCCCCAGCGTAGGGACCTCACCGAGCACCCAGCTGAACACTTAGTTAATGATGACACCATATTAGGGGGCGAAGGAGTAGTTACGGTGTTAAGCCTTGGATGTGTGGCGAGGGGGAAGTGGCTGGTTTTATTAACATGTGTAATATGCCACAACCCTTGGGGAGGGGGGAGGGGGGGGCTAACACCGTCACTACTACCTCGCCCCCAAATATGCTGTCATTATTAATTTTATTTCTACAACCTATCTTCAGTAAGTGTTCTCTGAGGTCTTCACGCTACCACTGACTCTCACTACTGGCGGGTCATAACATTCCTTGTAGTGAAAATATGAAGTCTTCACTCTATCCGTATCCCTGCCCCGCCCCGCCCCGCCCCGCCCCGCAGCACCCTCACGACACAAACCACCGTAACACTTAATCAGGAGAGAGAACTAAGGTAACAGTTAAGTTGTGGTAATATTTAACACTAACTATGACACCAACGAGACCCTCGGCAGTGTAACACCAACACAGCCAAAACAGCACGAACGCCTTAACAGCGTCCCTCCACATACACACAACATAGTACAGCAGCGAGCAATTTCTCTTTCCCTCGACAATTTTTTTCTTATCGCACTTTCATAAACCTGGGCAGTCCACCTTTGTACACGACTCGGTGATGTAGTGGTTAGTGAGTACAGCCTTGGAGAAGACAGTACAAACTTTAAAGAAATATAATAATTTATCAAAATACTCTACAACTTTTAACCTGCTTGAAGGACAAAAAAGAAGTATAGTGAAATGCAGTTGTATCAGATACCCTTAGTTCCAATATAATTAATTGCTATTACCCGGTACAATTACCAGCTGGAATTTAGGTAGTCATTTACAATTACATATCAGTAGCGTAGCCAAGAGGGGCCTTTGGGTGGGGGGGGGAGACTTGTTCTCCACTTGAGATCTGCCCCTCCCCCCCCCCCTCCCCCCACCCAAGGCTTCCCACCTCAGAATTTGTATGGTAAGAAAAACCTGCAAAGAAAAGACTAAATCATTTTGGACTGTTGTTGTAAATTTTGTAATGATGATGAGACAAAATCTTATACAATTAACAATACAGCAAATAACAACTAACAATCAACAGGGTGGAAGCAAACCTTGTCCCCGCACCGTTACCATGAGAGGATTACATACTGTAGTAGTGTGAGTCTTACTGCAGATTAATGTAGTCACCAAAATTAACCAAAATGAGACAGCATCATTTGGTTAATTTTGGTGGGATTTGCAGAAAACAAATTACGACGTGGTTGTTGTCACGTATTGATCAAATCTTCCAGGTTTAGTGATAATTGGCTATAGCTTCACGTCTTATTCAACCAGGGAGAGAGTTGGAGACACGACGCGGCACGTGGTGGAGTTCTGACAGTCACCAGTTAAAAGCCATTCCTCCTTTTTTGGGGCAACACGAAATTTAGTAGTAAACTGTTGTGTGTTAAAGTTCTTCAATTCATGGACTGTTTGTTTTATATTATCTAATTTTCTTACAGGATCTAAGTCAAATTTTAGTTCGTTAATGATATGAATAAATAATATAGTTCATTATGAAAAAAAAAGTTAAAATAGTTTGATTCTGTTATTCTAGAAGTAGTTAAGAGTTGTTTATATATCTCCATTATTTACATTATCGGACATTTACACAAGAAACTGCTATGACCATAACCATGTATGATAAATTTAATACATTTTTTCTTTATCTCATTTCAAGTTGAAAAAATAAACTTCTTTTAGTTTTCGTAAATGTTTACAGAAAGTGAAAAAAACGTCAAGAGGTTGTTACGTGTTATTAGTGTGTGTGTGTGTGTGTGTGTGTTCCTTAAGCACTCCCCACAGTTTTCAGGATAAGAGAACTGAAATTTTGGTAGGGAGGTGCGGGTGGTCAGGGATAGTCAATACACTGTCACCTATCCATTCACCCGGTCAAAGGCGGATAACTCACCACGCATAAAATACTGTGGATCAATTTTATTTCGCCACCAGTTTTAGGTCAAACATTTTCTGTGGGTTAAGGCCAGGGATAACGTTTGTTCAGCTTCACATGTCAACAAGGCGACCACTCTTTAAATTTTCAGTACTAAAAAACGCGTTCATCTTCAGTCTTCCAGTCTACCAATTATTTTTGTTTTCGTTCAATTTTTCCTGTCTCTCTCTCTCTCTCTCTCTCTCTCTCTCTCTCTCTCTCTCCTTCCCCCTTTCCCCAATCTGCATTCATCTCTCTCTACCCAATTCTTTTAACTCTTTCTGTCATATCTTCTTTACAATCTTCTCCGTCATTTTTCCTCTTCTCACGTCCTCCCTCCCCATTCCCTCTTTTATCTTCCCTTTCACCCCCTCTTTCTCCTTTCCCCTCTTTCTCCTCTCTTTCTCCTCCGTTCCTCCCTCTCTTTTCCTTCGCTCCTTCCCCACTCTTTTTACCTATCTGTCTGTCTGTCTGCCTGTCTGTCTTAATATCCATATGACTATCTATCTATCTATCTATCTGTCTATCATTGAAATACCTGAAATCGAGATAATTAATGATGTACTTAACGAGAATTTTACCGAAATCATTAAAAATACAATATGGCCGCCAATCAGAGAGTTTTATTCCCAGTGTCACCAAGATCAACACGATTCTTAATTAGTCACCATTTACAGGTAAGTCAGGAGTAATTAGGAGAAGCTATATGAAGGTGTTTGGCCGGTAGTATGTATAGTGTGTATAATGTAGTGTGTGTAAAGTGTAATATATACAGTGTATAGTGTAGTGTTAACTGTGTACTGTGTATAGTGTCATGTTAAGTGTGTTGAGTGTAAAATGCATCAATCAAAGTACCGTCTTCATATCTGAGGGTTGGCGACCACAGTCCTCCACCACGTTCTCAGGCTGTTTCTACCAATCCTGTAAGGTTTTATATCTCTCTGGGGACTCTAAAGTATCTTAGATCCACCCCCCAAGTCTCTGCCTTCTCCTGGTCCTACTACCCTCAACTTTACCCATTAATATTTGTTATTATGACTTTGGTAGAGCTGTGTAAGAACATTTGGCGTCATAGAGGGATACCAAGATGACGGAAGTACCGACAATGGACATACAAGGAGAAGTATAAAAAGAAACAGGAAACTAGGAAGAGAAACATAAAGAAAAAAACGTGAGGACGAAAAGGAGAAACTTATTTATATTGGGAAGTAAAGAAAATAGGAAATAAAGGGAGATAAATGGAGGAATAGCGAATGCAACAAGCGGAGGAGAGAGGCGTGAAGACTAGGATGCGACAAGCGGAGGAGAGAGGCGTGAAGACTAGGATGCAACAAGCGGAGGAGAGAGGCGTGAAGACTAGGATGCGACAACACCACACAAAAATAACAGCAGCGAGGATAATCACAGCATCACAACATACAACCACAGTGCAAGCACCGATACCAACCATGCAATTCTATAAACGAATGAGGACACACACACACACACACACACACACACACACACACACACACACACACACACACAGACTGAACTAACTTAGGCCGTTAAGTGGATAAACCAGAAAGCCATAACCAGAAAGTCTCGCCAGAACAACACTCCAAAACCTAGCACAGAAGACACGATTTACCTAAAGTGTATTATACGTCTTGTGAAATAATTAAAACGAATACTGTAATGTGTGGTTGATGTACAGTCTCGTTCAAAATTCCTCGAACACTGCTGGACACAGATGGCAACTCAAGGCCGTTTGTTTACTATAGTACGTTGTATAATATAATACGAGACAATAAAACCCAACTATTAAATTAAGCAACGGGAAACTCAGTAACCAATCACCGATCACTTTTACATTTATTCATAATTTTTACTACGTATTATAGTATACAAATGGCCTTGAGTTGTGATCTGTCTCCAGCAGTGTTCGAAGAATCTTGAACGGGACTGTACCTGAAGATTAGACACCCTAGTTTATTTAACCTGAAGATTAGACACCCTAGTTTATTTAACCCGAAGATTAGACACCCTAGTTTATTTAACCTGAAGATTAGAGACTGACGCTACTTGAGGGTATTACTTTTGGTTAGGTTAAATTAATTTGGTAAAATCGGGTTAGGTTAATGTTCGATTAGGTTTAGATTAGGTCTAGTGTTAGGTTAAGCTAGCACTTGGTTAGGTTAGGTTAGCATCAGGTTAGGTACCGTTAGCAGTAGTTTAGGTTAGCGTTCGGTTAGGTTGTTAGCGTCAGGTTAGGTTAGCGTCAGGTTAGGTTAGCGTCAGGTTAGGTTAGCGTCAGGTTAGGTTAGCGTCAGGTTAGGTTAGCGTCAGGTTAGGTTAGCGTCAGGTTAGGTTAGCGTCAGGTTAGGTAATACAAGAATAATCAGTATTTCTGTCTAGTTTCTGGTGGCTTGAGACAGAGGACTATGTCTCAAGGGTACACACGAGACACTTAAGAATCGTATCACAACTTAAGTGATCTTACCACCGGAGGAGATCAGAGGTTATGAAGATTACCAAACTATTTATTAGAGACCAAACGACGATAGTTCTCTAACATGCACGAATGAACCGTGATTATATAAGTTGATCTAGATAACAGAAACCATAATACGTTGTGGTTAAATGTGAGACCAAGAGCTCCAGTAGTATTGTGGCTGAATTACCTGCGTCTTGTTGTTCACTTTGTATTTACTTAATATAACAATGGTTGCCCCTTGTGTTCGAGGAAGGCCGACCTTAGGGCCACCTTGGCGTCATTTTCTTTAAGGTGTAGAAACAGTCGCCAACAAACAACCACATCCTGAGTTAACGAGCTGCATGTCCCAGTGTCAAGGAATAATTTAAGAAGATCGGACAACTCGCCAACTGCACTGGCTAACCATTACCCCGGAACACGATCATGTCGAAGATTACAATACGATAAACTATACAAGAAAATTAAGAAGTTAGATAGAAAAATCCTTAAAGAACCTAACAATATAAACCTGTAAGTGGCTGTGTGTCTCAGTCACTCTCAGAAACACAACTCTCACAACAGAAGCAATATACTGTAGTGTGCACACAGCGTCAGCGTCAGGAACTATAGCTCAATCAGCTTCAACAGCGTTATGTGTGATGTGTCTGAGCAACTGTCAGTCACTGTCAGCCACTGTCAGCCACTGAAAGCCCCTCACCACCAGCTTCAGTTATCCTCGTGGTACTCCAGATTTATTTTAGTTGTCAAAGACGTTTAATTCAGTGTGACACAGGAAGCTGTTGAGGAAGGAACGAGACGACAGAGCGAACTGTGCGGTGCAGCTTAGCAGTGACAGACAACCCGGGAGAGGAAGCAAGCACTTAACACTAATTCTGCCACACACACACACACACACACACACACACACACACACACACACACACACACACACACACTCTGTATAATGTAAAATTCTTATGGTCTCTTAAACATTACTTCAAGATTTGAGTAATTGGACAGAGGGAAGGATTTTCTGCCCTACATCACCAGATAAACGAAGACTTTTCTGACACGACACCAGACAATAACTCAACTGTTTATTGTTTTATATTCGCGTTTCGGAACCAAATTTTTTATCATTCTTGTCCTTGTAAATATAACAGCTTTTTTTTTTTTTTTTTACTATACTAAATTAAACTACTAATTCCTAAACGTATTACCATGTGATATATATTTCAACTACAAAATATTTAATACATGAAATATATCCTTAGAATATATTTAAAATTTACAGTTGACAATAAAAGAAAAATACAACAGCAATTATACTGTATTCTGAAATGCAGTTAAAACCATTAAAAAATTCAGATATTTACCCTGAAGTTGTATATGTTGTATTCTGAACACATATTGTATTTTAAACGCATTTTTTTTATTTCCCCCTGTTAGTGGTGTATATTTTTCCAGTAAATATATTAGTATGGCGGCTATCATAGGTGATTCTAAAATAGTATTAATATCATAAAAACCTAACGAGGGAATGTTTTAGTTACCGGATATTATTAGGGGAAGGAAGAGAGGGAGGGGAAGGGGAGGGAAAAAAGAGAAGGAAAGGAAGGGGGGAAGGAAGAAGAGGAAGAATAAGGAGGAAAATAAAAGTAGGAGGAGGAAGAGCGAAGTAGGAGGAGGAATAAGTAAGAAGGGAAGAGAGAAGGAAGAAGGAAATACAAGGAAAAAGAGGTAGGGAGGGAAGAGAGAAGGGAAGTAGTAGGCAGGGAAGAGAGGAGGAAGAAGAGGGAGGAAAGGGAGAGTAAAGGGCAGGGAAAGGAAGGAGAGAGAGAGAGAGAGAGAGAGAGAGAGAGAGAGAGAGAGAGAGAGAGGGGGGTACTACTTGCGCATCATCTTATTACTCTTAAGAAACGGTGGGGAGAGAGGAGAAAAATGTGAGGGAGAGAGAGAGGGAGAGGGAAAGCCAAGAGGTGAGAAAAAGAGAGGGGGGAGTGGGAAACAATAGGTGAGGAGAGGGGGGGAGGTGAATACGAGAGGTGAGAGGGGAATAGGGGTAATTGAATAAAAGGTGAGAGGGAGGGAGGGAAAGGGGGAATAAGAGTGGACGATGAGATACAAGAGAAAGCTGAAGGTATGTTGGGAAGGGGGAGAGGGGAAAAGAAAGGAAAAGAGAGAGATGAAAGCGAGGGGAAGAAGCGAGCAATAAGAGAATAAAGAAAGAGGAAGGAGAGAGGGGAAGGAACAAGGAGAAAGAAAAAGTAAGGAGAGAGTGAAAGAAATAAGGAGAGAGGGGGAGAGGAGAAATTGAAGAGTAGGACGTTGAGGGAAGTCAAAAAGGAAAATTATTGACACTAATACTATTAATGACACGGTTATTGTACCAGTGTTGACGTGAAGGTATGACACGCTCTTATGACACACTTATGACACTCTCAAGACACTTATGACACACTTTTAGGACACACTGAGGCCCCTTGTGTGTTGTGGCTTTGCTCAGAAAAAAAAAATGCAATCGTAATAAAACTAATGCACAAAGAATTGGCTCACTAGAGATCAATAAACACCTGGATTACTTATGGTTGTGAGTGGAACTGATGAAGGGAGACTGACTGACTGGTGTGATTACCTGATGATGGATTACGTTTACACACCTTCAACAACGACAGACACACAAGGTAATACACCAGCAGTAGAATGACAACAACAATACCTCCTCAACAAACACAGCCATCAGTTATATTATGGGAGATCTTGTCAAGTTAACCAATGTGTTTTTCCTTTATTATTTCCTCCACCAAAAAGATAGATGCCGAAGATTCTTATTTTCTCTCACAATATTTGTTTAGTCTCAATAAACTTTGTCATTTCTTTACAAAGTTCAATAATTTCCGCCAATAATTGTCTATTTACTGGACCCTCGACCACGACGCTATAGCTAAGACACAAGTTTTGTCGTGAACCATCGCACTGAGCAAACATTAGAACAAATCCCCCCCACACGCTCAAACTAGCCTACACAGTCAGACTTGAAACAGTGTCTCTATAAACTAGCACACTCCAGAATATTAGCCTCCACGAGTTGTCACACCTAACTGATCTGTGTAAATGAGCAGACGAACTGACAGCTGAACTAAGAGTGTGTGGAAACCTTTACCACCATACATGATCACTAAACAATACTCACAGTAGCCGGGTGACGTGTAGGAGACCTCAGGTAACCTCCAAAAACCAACTGTAGAGAAACAAGAGAAATATTTATAAACATGTTTCCAGACTAACAGACGAAGGAGCTAACATAACCGATTGCGACATGTCCTTACTGTACCCTCGCAGCGGCATGGTCGGGGCATAATCACTTCAGACACAGGTAGTGGATATCAGAGGCTTTTGGTCGTACAGACAGACTAATGGTAATCTTAGCATATCACCATGACACACAGTAATACGGTCATAATACGCCGCAATACACAGAAATACGACAATAATACACCGTGATACACAGTAATACGGTCATAATACACCGTGATATACACAGGTATGGTATACAGAGAGAGCGTGTAGGGCCTAGTGACGGGTAGTAGCCAGGGATTACACTGCCTCACCCCGCGGTATACAGTATCTAACATGAAACCCATATAAGCATCTGTGTGTGTGTGTGTGTGTGTGTGTTGTTAACTGTCACACGGGTACAGGTGTGGTCAATAACACACGGGGTGCAGGTATGGTCAGCTGACACACGGGGTGCAGGTGTCAGTATAATTACCGAGAGACAGGTACAGGTGTAGGAAGTAATTACAGTTATCTCGGGGAGGTGGTTGGCAGATATGAGTTCTTAGTCTTTCATTATTCTGTTTTACTGATTACTGCTGGGACGGGAGCAGCGACACTTCGCAGTTCGAGACCGGGGACACCCTCAGTCTACCCAGCTGTAAACAGGTACCAAGATAATGGCCTCTGTGACCCACTCTCATCGACGGAGAAGTTTCAGAAAAAATATTCAGAAATTGTGTTTATTATTATTATTATTATTATTATTATTATTATTATTATCATTATTATTATTATTGTTATTAATATTTTTTACATATCTCAAACACATCAGGTCAATATATGAGTTAAGAATTAAAGGCGTAATTTTCATGTTTGAACTGAGAAAAATAAATCATTTACGAAAAACGCGAAATCTAACTTTCTGATTTAACCCAATATGATTTTTGGCGACAAAATCTTTTTAAAAAAATAATCACGTTAATTACCTCTGCTGCTTCCTGTGACAGCCGGTAGAGAAGATTTTTAATGTAAACTCTCATTAACATGTGTCGCAAAAACTTACGACTGGCAAAGGAAAATGTTCCATCTAACTCTACGGCATTTTTACCCAGTGGGATATTTTTTCTTCTTATTTCACTAAAGGAAAGGTGAGGGAAGGGAAGGGATAAAGGAATGGGGAGGCAGAGGAAGGAGGGAGGGAGGGAGGGGAGAAAGAGGGGGTAGGGCGAGGGAGGGAGGGAGGGAGGGAGGGTAGTGTTAAAATGAACTCTCTCCTAATTTCTTTCCTGCAATACTTTTCTAAAATTTAAGAGGTCATATCAGGGGTTAAAATTTGACCTGATAGCATTTCTGGACTGTGTGTGTGTGTGTAGAAAGGCGTTTAATTTATATCTGCTGTCCAAAAACAATATCACTCGTTCATTACCAGTATTAAAGGCCAAACCAATCATGTTAACGCTGTACGTATCATCTCAAGAGCTATCATGTTATCACAACTATACACCTCCATGACTATACGTCCTCATAACCTGCTATAAGTTCTCACCTGGAGTAATTAACATAAGACAAAATCAAAGAAAACGGGAATTTGTGCCACCTGAAGAAAGTTGTCTCGAAAAAAAAAATGAAGGGAATTGAATGGAGACTCAAAGCGAATTGGAATGAGTTGTTGTTTTTTTCGCCAAACTTTGAATAAAAAAGGAGAGCCTAAATAAATATCTCCCTCAATGAATGAAATTATATAGAGAAGTGAAATAATATGTGTAATCACGGGGGTAAAATCACGGGGGTAAAAATAACAAACAAATAAAATAAAAAAAGAGAAAAAACCCGAAAAAATCACATAAAAAAAACAACTCGAAATAAAGAAAAAAAACAGTACGAAAAAAAAAAAAAACGAAATAAGTGAAGTTATTCTTTGTTTCGATTCACTCACTACCAATAATACATTTACCGCGACAATGGCATGTCATACGGTCGTGTCAGATTCAATAACAGCACTTGACATCACATCCAACACACATAATACACTTTTAAACAATATCAAAGCCTTTTTTATATAACGATACGATACCCTATAACCACCTGGTCAATAAACAACTGTTCATATCACATATACTCAATATTCCCTGAACACTTGGTTATAATCGGCGTTTACACATATTTACATAATGCGGAATTGCTCTTATTGCTGGTTTAAACGTTTATTTTCATTTATACTTTTATTATATATTATAGTAGGAAAAGGAATCTAAAAAATATAGTTTACAATAATTATAAAAATCAGAGGAATTTAGATTTTAACATCACAATCCTTCTCACCTGTTTCATCCTCAGGTGTATAGTGCCAGTTTGCCAAATCCAGGTAAATCTTTATACTGTTAACACCTATCATGAAATATCTATATTTATGTCTGTGTATTATAGTACCTGTAGCTGCACCTGTAATCTACTTACACCTGTACTCCACTTACACCTGTACTCCACTAACACCTGTACTCCACTAACACCTGTACTCCACTTACACCTGTACTCCACTAACACCTGTACTCCACTTACACCTGTACTCCACTTACACCTGTACTCCACTTACACCTGTACTCCACTCACACCTGTACTCCACTACACCTGTACTCCACTTACACCTGTACTCCACTAACACCTGTACTCCACTTACACCTGTACTACTTACACCTGTACTCCACTAACACCTGTCCCTACACCTATATCATTACATGTGCCTCTGTTTGTAACACCTGTCCCTACACCTATATCATTACATGTGCCTCTGTTTGTACTGTTGTTTCATAAATTGACGAAATTAAATGACAAAGGCTAACGAAGGAACGTCGGTCATTAGCTGAGGCAAACATGGAGTTTTCTCTCTCGAATTTGAGTGAGAATTTGGCACTGAAAAAAAAAATACATACAGGAGTCATTAGTTCCTTAATTAGACGCCTTTTGAAACGACACACGATACGATATGATGGGGATGAGGGGAAGAGAGGGGAGATGAGAGGAGAGGGGAGAGAGGGGGATGGGGGGAGGAAGAGGGGAGGAGGATGAAGATGAATTGGAGGGAGGGATGAGATAGGTGGAGGGAGGGATAGGAGAGGAGGGAAGGTGAGGTTAAACAGGACAAGGAGGATGGAAGGAAGGAGAAGAGATGGAGTAAGGAGGGGGAGAGAGAGAAGAGGAAATAAATGGAGAAACTGGGAAGGTATGGAAGGAATGGAAGATGGGGGAGGAGGAGAGTGGAAATGAGAGGAGACTTGAGAGGAGGGGAGAGGAAAGGAGTGGATAGAAGGAAAGGAAGGGATTAAGGTAGGGGAAGAAGGGGGAGAGAAGGGACGAAAAGACAAAGAAGGAAGAGGCATAAATAAATAAAAGATTATTATGAATCCTAGGATGAAGTCGTAGACCATCCTGGGATTTACAAGTACGAGAATAAACAGTCGTAGATCATCCTGGGATTTACGAGTACGAGAATAAACAGTCGTAGATCATCCTGGGATTTACGAGTACGAGAATAAACAGCCGTAGATCATCCTGGGACTCACAATAACTCACTATAAAGCCATCACATCAGCCATCCAACTACACCCACATAGTCGACATTCAGGCTTATTCTTATTAATTATTACCCTTACGTTCATGTTATATATGTCTATTAAAAATGTTACTAGGAGTTTGAGGAAGGTTTGAGTGTTAATAAAACATTCTGGTAATTAAAGAAATGTTTTAATGTTTATACCTGGGTGATTTAAGGCGACGTAGCACTATCTCAGTACGTGATAATGAACCTTAGTGAAATTTGTTAATGTTAATGGGATTTTTTTTTATTTTAGGATTATTATGTTAAATCAACCGAACCGAATCCTTTAGAAATGATCAATAAATGGTTCAGTTGAGGGGGAAGATATATCAGGGGGAAGATATATCAGGGGAAGATATATCAGGAAGATATATCAGGGGAAAGATATATATCAGGGGAAGATATATCAGGAAGTAAATCAGGGAAAATATATCAGGGGGAAGATATATCAGGGGAAATTATATCAGAGGAAAGATATATCACATTTATACCACAGGTCGACATCAAAACCGGGAGAGGTTTGCCCAGGTGAAAGATGATAATGAGTTCTCTCTAATTATTTTTCCCCTGACGTAAATATATCATTAGTGGGGTCACCTGAATGTGGTAAACTCCAACTGATTATACTTCACAAAACACTATGTATCTTTTATCTTGATTTAGGTGTAAAATAATTATTGTTTTATAGAATTTTTGTATTTGTGTTTACGTTTTGTATGGCTATAAATACAGTATTATAGAGGGTGGTTAGTTTCAACTGATGTGTGAAATGTTATGCAGGAAGGGTACTCAACACACACACACACACACACACACACACACACACACACACACACACACACACACGAAACTCACATTATGTAATAGCATTGACTATACATCCTTCCTGTCAATCATAAATATGTATGTTGGTCTGTGACATGTCAATTCTGTCGTAAAAAAAAAAAAAAAAAAAAAATCGATCATCCTCAACCATGTCTATTTTTTTATTCATTATTTTTCTTCCTTTTGTATAATGAATGTAGGACGAGTGAGATCAGATAACTGTCATGGGCAGATCTTTCCACCAGGATGACCGTGAACCGAATATATATTAACTAACTATTTTCAGACTGTCAGCCATCTTGAATTTATATATCTACATCATATAAACAAAAATATATATGTAAAAAAACGTGTAAACAACTTTGTGTGACAAATAAGATGTTTGGCAAATAAATAGGATAGAATTTGAAGCGAGGGGGTAGGGGTGATGACGGGGAGGAAGGAGGGGTGATGACGGGGGGGGGAGGAAGGAGGGGTGTTGACAGGAGGAGAGGGGAGAGGGGATGGAGGAGGGGGTGTTGACAGGAGGAGAGGAAGGGGGAAAGGAGGGAAGAGAGATGATGACAAGGGACGGGGGAGACGGGAGGAGGGGGGAGACGAGAGGGGAGAAGAGGGGAGGGGAGGGTCAAAACACATTAAATTGGATAAAAATTCCCACGAGTCTTCTTCCCAGGTGACTCACGACCCTTACCTGGGCAACAGCTGATCACAGGTAAACAACAAAGACAAATTTAGAGATGAGACAAAAGTTATTGTCCACGCCTGAAATTCTTTAAAGTATTGCTAAAAATTGTGTTTTTATTAGTGCACTCGTATCTAGCCTTGTTTTAGTACCTGTAATTATACCTGTACTTGTAGTTATACCTGTACCTGTCCTTGTAATTACGCCTTTGAAAATACAGTAACAGGTAAGCTTATGTACCGAGAGAGTGTTCGGGGATGTATCAGGTGCTCGAGATTAAGTAAAACGCCTACAAGCAGAGTCTAGTGATTCGCGTGTTGTTAATGGTAGAAAAACACATAATTTTTGTTTTTTCAATAAGAATAGTAACGAGAGAGAGAGGAGAGAGAGAGAGAGAGAGAGAGAGAGAGAGAGAGAGAGAGAGAGAGGAGAGATGACGGGGGGGAGAGATGGGAGGAGAGGGTCACTGGGGAGATTAGGAGGAATGAGGAGGGGTGGAGAGGGGAGATTAGGAAGGATGAGATAGGATGGGAGGGGAGAGGGAGAGGGATGGAGGGAAGGAGATGGAGGTAAGGTGAGAGGGAGGGAGGGGAGTATAGAGTAAAGGGGAAGTGTCACACCACCAGACAGACAGACAAACATACTGTACAAAAACACACAGACAGACAGACAGACAGACAGACAGACAGACAGACAGACAGACAGACAGACAGACAGACAGACAGACAGACACACAGACATACAGACAGACATATAAATCAACTCTCAAATTTACAGACAGACACAGAGAAATGAAAAGGTTAATTATATCATTGCCTTAATAAATAAAAAAAAATAAAATTAGAATGCAAATTGACTTTATTTCACACCCAGGTATAATTTCATCAGGTAAAGAGTTCATGTATAGATTCAAAGGTGTCAAATACGATAGAGAGAAAAAAACAAAATCTCTGAAATTAATCCCATCAAATCAGACGAGTTTTAAATTGCATCATCCAATTACAGTGTAAAGTTGACAGTTCATGTTATGTCTATAATTACCTGGGAAAACATTATATTAATTAAATCAGGTAAATCTAAGGGAGTTTACATATATTAAATACAAATATATACACACGGATATACACTGTACTGTAGGTGTATAGGCACAGAGAGTGTATAGGTCAAGACATTGGCAATTTGTATGACTGTCTGTCTCTGTCTGTCTGTCTGTCTGTGTCTGTCTGTCTGTCTGTCTGTCTGTCTGTCTGTACACGACCTTAAAGCTGTCCATTGGAAAAAGATGTACTTCTGGCCGTAAAAATGTTCATAAGTAAAGTATATAGGTGTATAAGGGACGGAGTGTATTATGTGTATAGGGGACGGAGTTAAGAGTGTATTATGTGTATAGGGGACGGAGTTAAGAGTGCATTATGTGTATAGGGGACGGAGTTAAGAGTGTATTATGTGTATAGGGGACGGAGTTAAGAGTGTATTATGTGTATAGGGGACGGAGTTAAGAGTGTATTATGTGTATAGGGGACGGAGTTAAGAGTGTATTATGTGTATAGGGGACGGAGTTAGCAACGTATTATGTGTTCTCTTTATGTGTTTTTCCAATGTTTCCCTTCAATGTTTCCCTCCAATGTTCTATGTATTTCTCCCATACAAGTGTCCAGTGTTAAAAGTGTCTAGTCATTAGAACACAAATTAAGAGTATCTAACACGCATTAAAAATCTACGTCCTGCACCCCCAACAGTCTCTCTCTCTCTCCCCTCTCCTCCCCTACTCTTCTCCCCTCTCCCCTCACCTCCCCTACTCCACTCCCCTCACTCTCTAGTCACCCTCAAGCTTCATCTCTCGTGAGGATCAGCCATTAACCACAAAATAACCCTCGTTCCTTCACCCCCAACAACGACTAACATATCTCTCCCTGTGTGTGTGTGTGTGTGTGTGTGTGTGTGTGTGTGTGTGTTCAAAGGCAGGTAGAATGACTAACAGACAGACACACACAACACTAAACTGATTCTCTATTCAACTCTTCTCTCATTACCATATCTTTCGTACTTCACTTTTTATCATTCTATATGTACTAATTACTTACATCCAGCTCTCATGTGTATTAACTTTATCCCTATGCAACGCCTCTTCCTCTCACACCTGCAATTTACAACATCACACCTGTGCAATAACGTCACCTCAATTCTCATCACACCTGTGCAATAACGTCACCTCAATTCTCATCACACCTGTACAATAACTTCACCTTAATTATCATCACACCTGTACAATAACCTCACCTTAATTATCATCACACCTGTACAATAACCTCACCTTAATTATCATCACACCTGTGCACAACGCTTCCCACCTCTCATCACACCTGTGCACAACGTCACCAATTCTCATCACACCTGTGCAATAACGTCACCTCAATTCTCATCACACCTGTGCAATAACGTCACCGTATTCTCATCACACCTGTGCAATAACGTCACCTCAATTCTCATCACACCTGTACAATAACGTCACCTTAATTATCATCACACCTGTACAATAACCTCACCTTAATTATCATCACACCTGTACAACAACCTCACCTTAATTCTCATCACACCTGCACAATAACCTCACCTTAATTATCATCACACCTGTACAATAACCTCACCTTAATTCTCATCACACCTGTACAATAACCTCACCTTAATTCTCATCACACCTGTACAATAACTTCACCTTAATTATCATCACACCTGTACAATAACCTCACCTTAATTATCATCACACCTGTACAATAACTTCACCTTAATTATCATCACACCTGCACATCTTCGCCTCGCAGAACACATTCCTCGGTACATCTCTTCTCTCCTTCCACTGCTTCACTCCGCCACTAATTATTCCATTTGCTGAAGCATCCCAGAGAAGTATAGCCCACCTCACATTCTCTATCAATGCCATTCTAATTAAACTCTCAATCTATCTTCTCTAGTTGCGTTTATTATTTTACTGAGGTGCAAAAGAGCATCGTGGTCTCTCTCTCTAAACAGTGCACAGTGTTAAGTAATTTCCTCTGGTATTTCCCACTTATTTTATATTTCTTACCATATATTTTTTTTTATTTATTCAATCAGGTTTTTTTATCACCCGTACCTTTATGTAGCAGAGGGGAAGTGTACACGGCCTTTGACACACACACACACACACACACACACACACACACACACACACACACACACACACACACACACACACACACACACACACACACACACACACACACACACACACACACACACACACACACACACACACAACGAACGCGAGAGAGAGAGAGAGAGAGAGAGAGAGAGAGAGAGAGAGAGAGAGAGAGAGAGAGAGAGTTACAAGGACTGAGAAAATTTGAGAGAGGAACAAAACGAGAAATAGAAAGAGGGAAGAAGGTGAAATTAGAGAGAGAAAAAAGGATTAGAAGAAGAGAGAAAATAAAAGATGATAATAGGAAGAGAAGATGAATAAGAGGGAGAAAAGGGAAGAGGAAGGGGAGTGATAAATGGGGTGGACGAGACAACCTGATGACAAAGGGAAAGATTAAACTAACATTATTATCGAAACAAAAAACAATCTAAATAATGCCAGCACAAGCACTCACCAACGCCAGCACAAGCACTCATTAACGTCAGTATAAGCACTCACCAACGCCTACACAAATGCTCAACGCCAGTACACTCACCAGCGCCAACACAAGCACTTAACAACGTCAGTATAAGCACTCACCAAGGCTAGTACAAGCACTCACTCGCGTCAACACAAGCAATAAATATCGGGAGGCATTAATCGTTATCCAATCAATGAGAGAGAGAGAGAGAGAGAGAGAGAGAGAGAGAGAGAGAGCAGTCACTTTGTAATCATATTAACTTTTATTGGCTGAAAATATTAAAAAAATTAATCATATGAAGATTAAGCACCCTAGCTTGCTTCACTTCTGGTCCTAAAAGCTAGCTTAATCTAACCTAAGCTTACTTTTAACTTAGCCTAACCTTAACTCAGCTCAACGTTAATCGAAAGCCAACTCAACCTAACGCAAATCTAACCTAACCTAACGTAAAACTAACTAACCATTTCTCAATACACCCCCCTGCCCCCTCTGCGAAGCTTAAGGGCATTCCATCATCACGTGAAATGCCAGGGTGTATAATCTTCAGGTGTTCCGATATATATTACTCTGTACATACTTGTTATTCAATTTTGTAGTCGACACCTCGCTAAGTACAACATATTTTTCCTAGATATTCTGTCGGGGGAAAAAAAAAGACCCAGGTATATCCCGTAGTGAAGAAAATTATGGGATCTATGCACGAGGAGGTGGGGGGGAAAACGGGATGGGCGGGGGGGGAGAGATGGGCGGGAGGGGAAGGATGGGCGAGGGTAAAAAGATGGGCGGGGAAAAAGAAACAGATGGGGAAAAAGTATGGATGGGGAAAAAAGGGAAGTGGACGGAAAAAAGGAATATGCGGGGAAAAAAAGGGGGATAGGTGGGGGAAAAAGAGAATACAGTACAATGAATTGATTTCCCCTTTTGAGTTGTCTTTTTTGATCCAAATGCTATCGCTTCAGCCTTTCCAACACATAGGGATAATTTATTGTCTATAAGCCACTTTTTACATAACTCCAGTCCAGATGATATAACTCGTTAGCTATATCACTTGAATCACCTCATTTAACCATTCATTCATTAGTGTCTCGGCTTCATCACCAACAGAGGTAAAAGAACTATGTGAGGCAACTGTACCTACTCAGGCCACAATAAATTAACAGACGTGACACACACACACAGATACGAGGAACTAAGTGACATGACACACAGACAGATACGGTGAACTATGACACACACACACACAGATACGAGGAACTAAGGACATGACACACACACAGACACGCGAACCAACAGACATGACACACACACACACAGACTCAAGGAACTAAGTGACATGACACACACAGAAACAATAAAACTAAGTGACATGACACACACACAGATACGAGGAACTAAGTGACATGACACACAGACACAATAAATTAAGTGACATGACACAAAGACACAATAAACTAAGTGACATGACACACACAGAAACAATAAACTAAGTGACATGACACACACAGACTCAAGGAACTAACAGACATGACACACACACAGAAACAATAAACTAAGTGACATGACACACACAGAAACAATAAACTAAGTGACATGACACACACAGACACAAGGAACTAAGTAACATGACACACACAGAAACAATAAACTAAGTGACATGACACACACAGACTCAATAAACTAAGTGACATGACACACACACACAGACACAACAACTAAGTGACATGACACACAAAGCAACTAAGAGGGTAATGGACTCTATCACACACATTAGGTATAACAAAAAACGAAATCATTATGGAAATTTTCACACCAGTTAAAATCTTCAATACATTCTGGCGCTATAAAAAAGCCGAGACGCGTAAAAATAAAACGAGTTGCTTTTAAATGCAAATTGAAAATCGAAAGTTTTAATATCACAAGAAAATACATTATTATTCAATGAGGGAATTATCTTATCTGATTGTTTTTTGTTTTTTTACTCTCTTTGACGAGTTGTTACGAGTTGATCAAGAAGATGACTGCTATTACGTGTAGGTGAATGGGGAAGTGTTCAAATGTGTTATAGTTGAAAAAACACGGAAATAATAGAGAAATTGCAATTATTTAAGCATCTATCAGATTACCGTCTTTTTTTCAGTAATTTAATAACACTGTCGAACACAAAGGGATATATATATATAATATTTTACTAACATATCAAAATTTTCCTCTCGACAAATGTTTGATTATAATCATGTAAAGTTCATCAGCTCATCACTGATCGACACAAACGCTACTTACCCTCGGAATATAAAAATTAGAAAATGAAAACTCACATAATTTTACTTAACTGGGCATCGGGTTTATTTTCTTTACTGGAATTTTTTTTTTACAGAAAGACAAAGACAATCGGAGTAAAATTCTCGAAAAAGAAATATTGAATCACATGTTTACATTCCTCGAGGTCCATGAACAAGAGTATAAAAAGCCAGTATGCAGGAGGTATACCCCCCCTGCACAAGGTTGGTGTGCTGGGTGATGCTTTACTCAGACTCTGTTGGTTAGGTTAGGCTTTGGTGCAGCCCAAGTCATCCACAATGTAAATATATCACGTTAAACTCGCGATTACTACTGGTAAAATTGCCTCTGTCTGTCTGTCTGTCTGTCTGTCTTTGTCTTTTATATACACTCAATGTATGTGGAGATACTCAGCGAACTAAAGTAATATTTGTACCACTAATACCACCATCATCACTACCACCATCAATACCACCATCACCACTACCACATCACCACTGCTACCACCATCATCACTACCACAATCACCACTACCCTCACCAACACTACCACCATCATCACTACCACCATCATCACTATCACCATCATCACTACCACCATCATCACTACCACAATCACCACTACCCTCACCAACACTACCACCATCATCACTACCACCATCATCACTACTACTACTACTACTACTACTACCATCATCATCATCACCACCACCAATACCACCTCCAACACCACCACCATTACCAACATTCAGCACATGATCTATAACCCTGAAATATATTGCCCCCATTAAAACAGCTTACACATTTTCTGTGGTACTGTACAAAACGTCAGCTCAGCATAGTGTGACCCGGATTATTGCAAACTGATATAAAATTCTTACATCAAAAAGAATTTATTTATTTGCAATGAAACAGAAGGAAAGGAATACTGAGGATAAACCCATGAAATTGTGTGTGTGTGTGTGTAATAATAATAATAATAATAATAATTAACGGTTTATTGAAAGAGCTTGACAGCCAGAAGGCTGAAAATATACAGTTACATATTTGGGGAATGGGTTACGAGTTACAAATAATATACAAGTGACATAAGTGACACAAATAAGACATATAGTAACTTAGATGGGGATCAGCTCAAAATACAGTTCATTTCAACATAGTGACAGTGTAGGGAGCAGTGTTTACTGGGAGTGAATACACTGATTTATTACATGTTATTGATAATTTTTACAATGGTTGGGACTGGGCTGTTCTTATAGCGATCAGTTCGTGCACGTATGGGCTGAATGCGGTTGTGGTGTCGAACAGCAATTCTCGGACAGGGGATCTCAGGTGGTAGTAGGGGCCGGTGTCGGGGATGGTGTAGAAGCTTCTTACCAAATTTGCAGATGAGGCCGTGGTGATGGTCAGTGAGAGTCGAAAGGGTCAGTGTGTTGAGTGCTTCTTGATATGTGGTGTAGGAAGGGGAGAGAATAATCTTGCATGCCCTCTTTTGCACTTTTTCTAGGTGTTTACGTTGTGTGGCATTTAGAGAGGAAGACCAGGTGGGGGAGGCATAGGTGAGCTTGGGAAGTATGAATGTTGTGTATACACTGAGGAGCTCGTGTGCGGGAACTCCGAGGGACTTGAGTCGGCGGAGGAGGTGGAGACGGAAACTGGAGGATTTGACAACTTCACTGACGTGTGGTTTCCAATTTAGTTTGTTGTCTATGGTGACGCCGAGGAGCTTCGTGGAATCTACAACCTGGAGTGTGTTCGGACCTAGGGTAATGGAAGGAGGTGGGACAATGTCGGAGGAGAGGTTGATGTGCATAACCATTGTCTTGGTATGGTTGATGGCAGCTGGTTGTTGTGTGTGTGTGTGTGTGTGTGTGTGTGTGTGTGTGTGTGTGTGTGTGTGTGTGTGTGGAGAATAAATATATGTGATTACTTTCCCTTTGAGATGGTGACTAGTCCAATGGTCCAGTAATCCAATGGTCCGGTGGTTCGTATTAAGTTGTGGCCATTGGCTGGGATTCAATTGGATGTTATTTTTACGAATTATTTTGAAAATGTCATGAAAGTTCAGAAAAAAAAAATCCCATCACATATACAAACTGGAACGAATTATATGCAAATTTCTTTATGTTTGGTGGACGATAATAAGTGGATTATGAAGAAAAAAAATGAATAAGAACAGAAATATCCCACATTCATTGACTTATAATACGTTATTAGATACACTTAGTCGGGGTTTTGACTCATAGACATCCACTCACTCACTCACTCACTCACTCACCCACCCATTCATCCACCACCTCACTCATCCCCCTATTCACCCACCCTTACTCACCCACCTCTCACTCACTCACCCATTCATCCCACACTTACTCCAAATTAGCCTCCACTCACCCCTTCCCCCTTCTGTCACTCACCTGCCTCCATTTCCCCACTCATCCCCCCTCCCTCCCCTAATTACCTCTCCCCATTTCAATCAGGAGACAGGGAGGTAATAATTCTACCAGAGACAGGAGAAGGACCTGTTAAGTGAGTTACTGAGAGATGATGTTTTTTCTGGTAATATGGCACTGGTGTTGGTAGTGTTAGCAGCAGTGTTAGCACAAGGTGATGGCAGTGTTACCAGTGCCTCATAATTGTTGCTACAGTGATAGTGTGTCGACTATTTTACTGGCTTAATTACTTCACTCACCTGAGACACACCTGAGTGAAAGGGTTAATTAAAGTCACGGATGAGAAGACAACAACATCACGGCGGCTAAATTAAGACAACACGAAGACACTCCCTCAGGTGAGTCAGTTATTACTAAGACATATAAGAGGGAGGCGACGAGACAATTTAATCACCTCACAGGTAAAGGTAAATAACACCTGGATGTTAAGAATAAACATATGGTATAACTTATTTAATGGTAATATTAACTATAATCTTTATTGACTGGTATATATAGAATACGTCATACTATCTCTTCACGCTAAGGGTCTCAGGAAGAGTGTCTCGAGAATTAAATGCCTTAATAACAGAATCAACCCGATTTTAAGTGCATACAGACGCAACTGAAACTCTTTCCCTCAATGCGAAGAGTCAATAAAAGTCATCAAGGCTGGAAATAATGGATCCATTAATAATGGTTGCCCCTCGTGTTCGAGGATGGCCGGCCCTAGGGCCACCTAGGCGTGAATTTGTTTAAGGCGTAGAAGCTGTCGCCAACACAACAACCACACCATAAGTTAACTAGCTGCATGACCCATTGTCAAGGAATAGTCCAAGAAGACCGGACAACTCGCCAACTGCACTGGCTAACCATTACCCCGGAACACGATCCGCAAATCGATTACCATCCAGGTTCTCGATTACTGCTGAGCTAGTATTTGGCAACACTTTTGGGTCCCAGTCCAAATGGATCTCGGTTCTAATGGGAATCAGTTCTAATGTGTCTCAATTCTAATGGTATGGTCAGGTTAAGTTAGGTGATAGCGTTTAAGAGGTTGGGGTTAATTGATTTGCAACACAAGCTCTCTCTCTCTCTCTCTCTCTCTCACACATACAAACAAACTTACTTTCCAGAAGGCGTAAGAAAAGGGGACTTTTTTTACTTCTCACTCGGGACGCACCATTATCATCACTCCCTGTCTGTCATACAAGAAGAAATACGCTGTTAAACAATTACTACAGCGGGGAGAGACAGGTAGAAAAAGGGCAATTTGTTCTGTGGTGATGTTCACAAATATAGTTCTTATAACAGCATCTGGTAAACCAACTTGAATCCCCTTAAGTCATTAACTAAATTAGCCAAAACTTGGAAACTTTCCTTTAAAAACATCATCTCACTTCATGTAGACCATTAAGTTAAAGAGGCTGAGGACTTGTTTATAAGATAACTATGGTGGCAAACTAATGTTATTCTTCAGTCATCTCTAAGAAGATACTCAAATTTATGACGTACAATACAGTGCATCTCATGGTACACAGGGAGGCAACGTGGCCGAGACTGCACTATACCACCTTTACTTCCCCAAATGTAAAGTTAGGCACCCATTCACCGCTGGGTGGACTGAGGGCGTCCTAAGAGTGAGTCAGCGACACTTAGGAGTAAAGACCAGCGCTATGTCCGTCTATCCCCCCCCCACCCCACCCCCAGGCACAACAACTAACCATTAAGAGGTCGAAGTTTGTCACAGTAAAATCTCAGTACTATTTAAAAGGTTTTAATCCAGCAACTGTGCGTGTTAGTGACAGTGAGGCCTTTCTCACGTCTTGAGCAGCGATGACACATACACACACACACACACACACACACACACACACACACACACACACACACACACACACACACACACACACACACACACACACACACACACACACACACACACACACACACACACACACACACCGGTACTCAAACTCAAGAAACAAAATATGATATAAAAAACACCTAAACTGGCCCCCGCACCCTACCCACTCACCAAATTAATTAGCCCTGCAACTTTATGCACGATATTGACTTGCAAATGTGTATGTAAGTTTGTAGAAGAATACCACCGTTAAAAAAAACTCCTAAAGAAAAAAGTTCCCTGATGTTGCATTAGTTGATTGCTGGAGAGTTGACAATCCTTCACGAGTCTGACCATTGTGAGGCGATCGGGTGGTTATGGGGAGGAGCCTGGTCTTGATTATCACTAAGGAGAGGAAATGGCTGGGTGATTTCCTCTCATTCTACTCTTCAAAATTGGTTCCTCATCTATTTTCCATTTATATCAAGATCTATTGCATAAAATATTTCTTTTTGAACGTGTATAATATTCGGTAGATACTGGACATACATACATACATACATACATACATACATACATACATACATACATACATACATACATACATACATACATACATACATACATACATACATACATTCATTACAAACATACATACATCTCCAGCTTAAATTACCAGGTGTTAAGAGTAATTTACTTATTCCAGGTTAACTTAGATGTTCTCACGCTAACCAAATTAACATAATAAACTTCAAACATACTTTCTCTTACTTAGTGTATGAAATGTTAATAAGGTAAATATCTCAACACCTGAGTTTATTAGAAAATATTAAAATACCTTGAATATTTAAACAAAAATATATGTTCCTCCTGCCTGACCTGACCTGACCTTACCTGGTGGCCTGTAGTGATTGCCCTCCTTCCTACCTGTTTACCTGACCTGGTTACCTGTAGTGACGGTCTTCCCACTTAACTCTCGACCTAACCTAACCTGTTAAGCTGCAGTGATTGACTTCCTTCCTGACCTGTAATAACTGACTTCCCTCTTACCCCTTAACCTAACCTGCTGACCTGCACCCACCCAACACAGTGACCATCCCACAATACCAACCAGAAACACAACTTATTCACTCAATTAACAGAGAACCCCGCCAGGTGGTTGTCCAGGGGGGGCAGGCTCGTAGAGAGACTTGTGTGTACATATCCCAGGCATGACTAGAAGTGATGACACGAGGAAGAGGCAGGCTTACTTGTCACCAGCAGGAGATTGGATGTTGTGGCATTTTACTCTCTCTCTCTCTCTCTGGTATGTACAAGATTTCTGGTATTATATTTTCGTGTTTATTACGCCCATAAGAGTTATTCGCAGGCGTTCACTTAAACAGAACACGCACTATATCCTCGAACACGTAACACAGCTCACAGTGGGACCAGTCTCTCCATCAAGTTAATTAATAGGAATAATATTACAACTTTTTCAGTTTTTTTTCTTCTAGTTTTCATAATATTTCCACCAACTTTACCTGAATTTAAGGTAA
This sequence comes from Homarus americanus, assembly GCF_018991925.1. Classification (NCBI taxonomy): domain Eukaryota; kingdom Metazoa; phylum Arthropoda; class Malacostraca; order Decapoda; family Nephropidae; genus Homarus; species Homarus americanus. Next base: position 188,029 of record NW_024752279.1, read on the forward strand.
AACTGTAACAATTAAACTCCTTGGATATGACGACTTAACTCTTAGATGACTGGGATTAAAGTCATCATTGTCAAGCAGTTCACAACCATGTATTTTGGACTGATGTCAAAGTCTTAATCTAACGTGGATGATCACCTGAGGGGCCAGACCAGGTAGGTGATGGCGTAAGAAGATATACCGACACACGGAAAATAAAAACTTATAGAAGAATGAAACAAATTTACTCAAATATCATCATTAACTCATTCATGTTAGGGAATTTATAATATAAGTTGGGGAGTTAAAGGAGTGTTAAGGGTTTTGGATGTGGGTCGATAGTACACACTGTTGGCCGGGTTAGTGAGGGAGTCCGTGTACTGCGCGTTACTCTTTATGCCAAACAAAATATACGGCATCTAGTCTCTTATGGTAAAATATATCTGAAAGTTTGTTGAAATTGCAAAAAAAAAAAGTGTTTGGAAGTTTGTTAAATTATGAAATATATCTAAAGGTTATTAAACGTGAAAGGTGTTTATAAATTGTGAAAGATGTTTGGGTGTTAATAAAGAATATCTTGTTTCCAATATTAATGAGGAAGATGGCCAATGGGCGTACTTAACTTAATTACAAAATACAACTTTATAACACAACGCCTCAGTGAACTTAAAGCCGAACTAAACTTATTGACAAAAATTATCCCGATACATTATACGGTGATACAGTTTATTAAAAGTATAATTATCTACGTATATATTTACTTAAACATTAATGGCACGGAAAAAAATATTAATTATAAAAAAAATAACTTGTTTACTCGGACCCCAAGTTGATTAAATGGACTGAGTGTATCATAAAAAATATAACTTAATTTATGATAAAAAAAATATATGTGACCATTAATATAATACTGGTCCCTGAGGCCTGACGCTCCATTAGGGAGAGAGAGTGGCCACAACACACTGTATACTAAGCCTTCAGTACACAACACTGCACTCTACCACCTCCAATTCCCAAACTGAACATTTAGATACCCATTAAAACAACTGGGTGGATTGAAATACCACGAGATCGAGCCAACGACCCAAAGAACTGGAGACGAGCGTTGTATCTACTCAACCACGGATAAGCCAAACTCATTACATGAATAATTAAATATACAAATTAAACTTGTTCTTTAATAATCCTTATAACAAATAATGAACGAGTCTCAAGTTTACTTTCGAAAAATCTAAACTTATAAAAAAATAATAAATTCATCAAAAGAAAAACCTTATATTAAAAAGGTGTTTTAACAAATAAACAAGTTCATTACCTATAGCGGCAGGTGTACACAGGTGTTGTACAGGTATCTTATTATACTGTGGTGCAGCTGGCAGGTACAATACTGTTTAATGGGTGTCAGGTGCACACTGTTACCTACTGTTGTCAGCTACTGTTGATATCTAGTCTTGCCAGGTACTAATGTGTCACTATCAACAGCTATTAGTGTCAGCTAGTGTTGTCAGCAATACAGTGACTGACGCCCTCGCCACGCCGCTGTACACATTAGCACACCTACAGACTGGGCCACTTAAATATATGTGTTCCTCTCGCTGGCTACATTACCAGCCAGTTATTACATTATTGATGGATCGGTAAACTATCATGCAATGGCCACTCGAATAACATCAAAAGCAACTGAACAATAACGATGGTCTTGTGCATGTGGGGTGAACACGGTTATTGAGCACGTGTTGGGTTGAGAACACATTTTGATGATTGAGCACGTGTATTAGGTGTATTGACCACGTGTTATGGTTATTGAGCACGTATGTAGGTGTACTGAGCACGTAGAGGTAATTTGAAAGGCTTTTTAGAGGGTAAATTGAAACACTATCCATCTATATGAAATACCTATGTTGGCAGTTACATGAGTGAAGGCGGCCGAGTGCAAAGGCTTTGAAGGATTCATAATAAGGGGTAGTGTGTGTGTGTGTGTGTGTGTGTGTGTGTGTGTGTGTGTGTGTGTGTACAATGTTATTACACATGCATACCTGACTGTTGTTCATATCTGCACAATTATTGCATATATGTATAAATCTACACTCAGACGAGGTTATTGCACATGTAGGGATAGTTATTGCAGATATATAAAGTCATATTACGAATTACATAGAAGGTTATTGCACTGCTCCTTATACACTGAGGTTAATGAATTGCAATAACGATAAATGACACAATAACACATTAAAAATAATTCTGGGTTCTTTATGACCTTTGACTTTACTACGAAATTTATTACAAAACAAATTAATTTTTTTTATGGAATTTATATATATATAGAAAATGTCTACGGGAGGAGGGATATATTATGATGAATTAGCTACCCTTATGGTACACTGCACTAGACAGTCTTCACTTCCCCAACTGTAGAGTCAGGTAAGGGTACACGAGGATCGAACCAGTTACTTTTAGGACAGGAGGCGAGTATTGTATCCACTTGACGTGTATAATATTACTTTAGATATAAAGTAATCTTATATATAAAACAGAGTTACTTATAAATAAATCAGCGCTACTTATAAATAAAATAGCGTTACTTAAATAAAATAACATTACTTATAAATAAATCAACGTTACTTACAAATAAAATAGCGTTACTTATAAATAAACAGCGTTACTTACAAATAAAACAGCGTTACTGATAATAAAAAAGTTACTTATAAATAAATCAGCGTTACTTATAAATAAATCAGCGCTACTTAGAAATTAAACAGCGATACTTAGAGAAAATAGCATTACTTATAATAAAACAGCATTACTTATAATAAAACAGCGTTACTTATAAATAAACAGCGTTACTTATTATAAAACAGCGTTACGTAAGAGGCAGTAGCACCCAACAACACACTCAGACGTCCCTGAGTGCATTATACTGTACACCTTAGTGCTTAAGGCGTCTAATTTAAGTAACACTTGAGGTTACTTAACATGTTGTGATTTGGGTATTACTTAAACCCACTTAATGAGTTTATGGGGTTGATAATACTTGAGGTTACTTAACACAGGGTATATAGTTTAATACTTGGCGTTACTTAACATTATGTAACAATTAGTGTGTTTTAGTTGATACCTGAATTAACCTAACCTAACCTAACTTGAACTAACCTAACTTGAACTAACCTAACTTAAACTAACCTAACTTGAACTAATCTAACTTGAACTAACCTAACCTAACCTAACCTAACTTGAGCTAATCTAACTTGAACTAACCTAACTTGACCTAACCTGAACTAACTTAACCTTACCTAAACTAATCTCATCTGACATAACCTATCCTTGCCTATTGTAACCTAACCTGACCTATGTACAATTCACTGAACTCGTACATTCACTGTCATATTTTGTCATATCCACTATCATATTCACTATCATACTCCGTCATATTCACTGTCATACTGTCATATTCATTGTCATATCCATTATCATATTCACTATCATACTCTGTCATATTCACTGCCATACTGTCATATTCACTGCCATACTGTCATATTCACTGTCATATTCACTCTCCCTCAGCTCCCGTCCACTGTAACAACGATCACTACAACATATTTCTACATTGTTTATTAGTCTCAACAAAATTCAATGATATTTCCTTTATAAACACAAATGAAAAAAGTTTGAGTGTGGCTGGAGGGGGGATGTGTGTGTGTGTGTGTGTGTGTGTGTGTGTGTGTGTGTGTTCCATGCCTCTCCTACTCCGGCTCACCTTCCTTCCTTCTTCCTTCTTCCTTCCTTTCATCTCCCTTTCTCCCACTTCCTTCCCACATTCCCTCCCTCAACACCAGCAAGAGGGAGGGTGAGGGAGGGAGGAAGAAGAGGAAGGGAGAGGAGGAGGGATGGAGGGATAGAGGGAGAAAAGAAAGGAGAGAAGCTGGGAAGGAGGAAGGGAGGGAGAGAAGGAGAAAAATAGAAGGAGAGAAGAAGGATGCGAGACAGAAACGAGAAAGAAAGCCATTACCAACGAAAACTCAAGTGAAACAAACACCCTGACACACTCTGACACACTCTGACACACCCTGACACACTCTGACACACACACTGACACACCCTGACACACTCTGACACACCTGACACACTCTGACACACCCTGACACACCCTGACACACTCTGACACACTCCCTGACACACCTCGACACACACACTCTGACACACACCCTGACACACCCCTGACACACCCTAACACACCCCTGACACACCTGACACACTCTGACACACACTGACACACCCTAACACACCCTGACACACCAACACACCCCTGACACACACTGACACACTCTGACACACCCTGACACACTGACACACCCCTGACACACTCTGACACACCCCGACACACTTGACACACTGACACACACACACTGCCACACACTGACACACACTGCCACACCACACACCCTGACACACACTGACACACTCTGACACACCCTGACACACTCTGACACACCCTGACACACCCTGACACACCCTAACACACCCTGACACACCCTGACACACCCTGACACATCCCGACACACTCTTCTCTTACACAACACAGTATCCAGTAGCCGCGTTGTGGTGAAAAATACTGAAAGACAAATTGAAAGGAATAACGTTAACTACAGTCATTAGTCTTTGTATGATGAGCTGAACAACGTGCATAATGTAAACACGTCCCTCTTAGAAGTATTGAATAACATTGGTGGTAGGGAAACAAATCTTGTTTTTCAATTAACTTAGTTCAATTAAGGGTGTTCAGAGATAGGCACTCATGTTCATCACAGCGTGTTATTGAAGAACAACAAGAACACTATCCATAAAGCGTATAATTAACAAAATAATAACAACAACACTAACCATAGAGGGTATAAGGGAATAGCAACACACAATAACAGAGAGAGAGAGAGAGAGAGAGAGAGAGAGAGAGATATCAATTTCCATAGGTATACACCACACGTTTATAGGTAACACGTGTTATTTATTTTCACGGTGTGGCGGGTCATCGGTGTGGTCGATATATGATCAAAGTTATTCACGCGTTGACCATTACAATTTGTTTGGGAAATTTGGTAAATATTCATCCATCAAATACTGAAACCATATCCGAAGGTCAACTTATTTAAAGATAACATTTGGTTATTTATTGTAGGTGGTGTAAAGTGGTGCAATATTTATAAGTTTCCCAAGGAAGTAAGCTAAGTATTGCACCACTTTACACACACACACACACACACACACACACACACACACACACACACACACACACACACACACACACACACACACACACACACACACACACACACACAGAGCCTTCATATTATACACAAATATACAACATGCATTAGCAAATTGATAATGACGGGGGGTTTTAATGCGTCATTCCAGTTAACATAATATATACACGGAAAATGGGAAGTGCAGGTTAATTATATTAGTGAAGGTGTGTTGCTATATCTCACCTGAACTCCACCTTACAACCCTGAATTAAACCCCAAGACATCCCATGCATTACGACAAGTTGGTCCCATAGGCCTGGCGCACCACTACACCTTCAGTATATAAGGTACTGCACTCGACCGCCTCTCACTTCCCCAACTGGGTGACCTAAGGGTGCCCCGGACAATAACCACCGGACTTACAAGATGCGTTTAAGGAATTAACGTATATGTTTTAATTCGTCTTTTGCAGAGCAGATGAGAGGCGATTTAGATGAGAAGCCGCCATTAGTAACACTGGTGGTGATGCATACGTTAAGCTACTGGCAACACTGACTTAATAATAATAATAATAATAATAAATAATAATAAAAATAATACCAAGCATGAGGTTAAAAGTGGTCACACACACACACACACACACACACACACACACACACACACACACACACACACACACACACACACACACACACACACACACACACACACACACACACACACACACACACACACACACACACACACACACACACACACACACACACACACACACACACACACACACACACACACACACACACACACACACACACACACACACACACACACACACACACACACACACACACACACACACACACACACACACACACACACACACACACACACACACACACACACACACACACACACACACACACACACACACACACACACACACACACACACACACACACACACACACACACACACACACACACACACACACACACACACACACACACACACACACACACACACACACACACACACACACACACACACACACACACACACACACACACACACTAAACAAATTCATCTCGTAGAATAAAAAAGAAAATTAATCAAAATTTATCCAATAAAAATAGTGAATGAAAAGTGAAAATTTATGGAACGAAAAGTGAAAAAAAAACTATTATGAACAAAAAAATTATTTATAAGACTTAACATCAAAATAAAAATTGCGTAAGAAAAATAGCCAATTAGAGAAGAAATTTAGAATATAAATTGCTTAAGAGTTAATTAATAAACAAATAAAATGGGAAGTTAAAGGTAATCTCCTGTGATGGAAACCTGAACTCAGAGGCACAAAGTAATCAATTTTCTTAACAAGGTCTCATTATTCCTTCCCTTCTCCGGGCTGTACACACAACCCCCCCAGCAACTTACCGCATATTTGGATTTTCTTGGTAATATTGTGCTTGTGAGGGGTGGGGGGAGGGGGGGGGTGTGGGTGGGAGGTGGTACAGGTAGGGAGGTGGTACAGGTAAGAGGGTGGTACAGGTAGGGAGGAGGGGTGGCATGTAGGGAGGGAGGTACAGGTAGTAGGAGGGTGGTACAGGTAGGGAGGGGTGGTGCACAGGTAGGAGGGAGGTACAGGTAGGAGGGAGGTACAGGTAGGAGGGAGGTACAGGTAGGAGGGAGGTACAGGTAGGAGGGTGGTACAGGTAGGAGGGTGGTACAGGTAGGAGGGAGGTACAGGTAGGAGGGTGGTACAGGTAGGAGGGTGGTACAGGTAGGAGGGAGGTACAGGTAGGAGGGAGATATTTTAATATTGGAAGAAAAGTGAAGTTTTTTACATATTTTCACTGTTTGCACTGCGGGAATTACGTCACTTTTCTGTAGTGCCATTCATCATAGCACTGTTTATACACTCCCGCTCGTAACACAAGTGCTTATTGGTCGAGTCACCTGAATTTATGACTCGAATCAGCTGTGTAATCAGAAATTTGCATAATGTTGCTTCACCTGGTCTTAAAATGGCATAATGAAGAGCCATTAGCAGCCAGGACCAAAGAGAAGGCTATTTTATTTCCTGTCTTAATTTGCTGTGTCATTTAGCAACGATATTTCCCGTGACGGTGTTAATAAAGTACCACGATCTCTCTCTCTCAATTCGGCAGTTAGGATTCGTATTCATATAACTGTTTAATACATATGAAGTTAAGAGAGGAATAATGCTTCTAACCTAACCTAACCTAACAACACCAAACTTAACCTAACCTAACCGTAACCAAATCTAACTTAATCTACTCTAATTTAACTTCACCTAATCACACCTAACCTAACTAAACTAACCTAATAAACACGTCACACTTTGCGGCACAACGATGGCTGTAAAAGTGGTATTTACAACCAAGTGATATTAAAATAATGTAAATTGGTCTGTGTAGTGTGGTGATGTAAGGGTTAAAACTCACCAGGTGCTACACGGGGCTAGGTGGTCTAAACTAATTCATTCTTTGTGGGGCCTACAACCTGTGTTAACCGTTTGTAAGGTTAAATTAACGTTTTTACAGGGTTAATTTATCGTCCTTGAAGGGTTAAATTGGCGTCCTTGAAGGGTTAAATTATCGTCCTTATCGTCTTTGAAGGGTTAAACTATCGTCCTTGGCGTCCTTGAAGGGTTAAATTATCGTCCTTGAAGGGTTAAACTATCGTCCTTGGCGTCCTTGAAGGGTTAAATTATCGTCCTTGAAGGGCTAAATTATAATCCTTAAGTGGTTAAATCAATGCCATTAAGGGTTTAATCACAGTCCTTAATGTGTTAAATTATTGTCCTCATGAAATTAAGTAACGTCATTAAAATTTTAAATTACCAATTTTAAATAATTAATTTAATGTTCTTGAAGCGTTAATTTATCGTCCTTAAAGAGTTAAATTCTCATCGATAAAGGGTTAAATAATCATCCATAAAGGGTTAAATCAAAGTCTTTAAAAAGGATAATCATCTTGCTAAAATTGCTACATTTTAATCTTCAAAGCATTATCCTCAAAGGGTTAAACACTCAAAAACACTTATTAACGAAGCCAGCCACCTGTCTCACCTGCTATGTGTCATAAGGGGAAACACAGGTAAGTGGCATTAAGTCACTATGCACATGAGGTTCAAACACGGGAGAAAATTGCATTAAGTCTCCCATTATAGAACCAAGGATGGACGAACACACGACCCGACCTACATACTCCTTGAAGACACGTCACAGTGGGCTAATTCTCAACGAGGTAACCAAGAAACCTTTTGATGACGATAAACCATACTGAGAGACCATCACAGAACCTACAAACTGGGTCACAGTGATGTCCTTTTCAGGTAGGTCACATGACGTCAGGGGATAATCAAGCACTGGGGAGGGTGTAGGATGTACTGTAGCAAGATGCGTCACTGTCTAATTAAAAAGATGATTGAAAGATTTATCTATGTTTTTATCGACGGAGGCGGCGACGATGACACCTGGTGGTACACATGCATAGTAAATTATATCAGTTTCTACGACACACGGAAGTTAGTTAATACAGGATAAGTATACTATAGAAGAGTATACCAAGGTGATGAGTATACTCCAGGGCGGGTATACCTTTGGCACGGGTCTACTCCAGGGGTAGAATATATATCTGTAAACAACATGTAAATAAAAGCCTTACAAAAAAAATCATTATCATTGGAAAATATCAAATTATGTTACCTGTATAAAACTCGTCAAGCATTATAGAAAAATTGTCAAAAATCATTAAAAAAAAACGTTCAAGGGAAAGAAAGAAAAATGAGGAAATAAAACACGAGGCGGCGAAAGATGGGAAACAACGAATGATTAAGAAAATGGATAAAGATTAAAAATGAAGGAAGGAGGAAGAAGAGAGATAGATAAAGAGGAGGAGAGGGAGAAGGATAGAGAGAAGGAGACACACAAGAGGAAAATGAGAAGAAAGAAGAAAATGAGGAGGAAAGAAAGAGAAATAGGAGAAGGAAAAATGGAGGAGAAAGAGGAGTATATGAAAAGGAAGAACAGGAGAAAAGAGAAAGAAGAAAAGGAACAAAAAGAATGAGAAGACTGAGGTGAAAGAGGAGGAAGAGGAGAAGTAAGAAGATAAAGACGAAAATAAATTACAACAGAAAGAAATAGGAAGTGAGATGGAGAATAAGAGAAGGAAGACCATGAGACACAGAACTAGGAAGAAAAAATGGATTATAATCTCTCACTGTAATATAAGGCGGATATATTACCCCTCATATTTCAAGGTATTATGAGCATGACTTGAGTCCTCAGTGTACGATAAAAAATTAATAAACGCTTTCCTTTGTGGAGGTAATTTTTAACCCTTAAGAGTACGATGTGTGGTGTGAAAGTTTTGAGTACAATTTGAAATCCTTGAGTCCGAAGTGAAAGTCTTGAGTTCGATGTTAACACCTTGAGTACGATGTTAATCCCTGGAGTACGATGTCAACCCCTTGAGTACAATGCTAACACTTAAGTAGGGTATGAAGAATTAACCCAGTACATACGATCAAATTTCTTGTTGAATACATTGGCCAGGCAGACACGTAACACACAAAACACAAGTATATAAACATAACGATTTTGCTCACTGGTCAAAATGTAAATTTGCAACATTGCACAATTCTTGCAAAATAGAAAACAAATTCGCCAATCCTGAATTTTGGGGCAAAATTCTTATAACGTCCAAACAAGTTTACTAAATAATTTTCACAAAAGTTTCCCCATTTTTCAACAGATAAAATGTTTATTTAGGTCGTGTTGCAGTCAAATACTTACCATTTACCAAAACTGCATTTTTTTTTTTAGTTTTTAAGAATTTTTGCAAACTAAAAATTCGTTTCATATAAATTTCATGAATTTGCATGACAATCAACATCAATTTTCATATTTTGGCAGCCAGACGAATTTATTTCCGTAACTAAATATTTGCAACAGTTTCGGCAAAGTTTAAAGGTACAAATATATATATACAGAATTAAGAAGGAAATATTTTTCTTCAGGATCCACCAGCTGATGGCAAGGCGCTTGTTTAACCTGATAACATACATACATACATACATACATACATACATACATATAAACATACATACATACATATATACATAAACTAATGGTTGCCCCTCGTGTAACGAGGATGGCCGGCCCTAGGGCCACCTATAGGCGTGAATTTGTTTAAGGTGTAGAAGCTGTCACCAGCACAACAACCACACCCTGAGTTAACGAGTTGCATGACCCAGTGTCAAGGAATAGTCCGAGAAGACCGTACAACTCTCCAACTGCACTGGCTAACCATTGCCCCGGAACACGATCCGCAAATCGATTAACATCCAGGTTCCCAATTACTGCTGGGTAGACAGAGGTAAATGGCGTAAAGAAACTTGCCCAAACATACATACATGCATTACATACATACATCAGAAGGAAGTACCTTATCGAACCGATAGATGGTGCACCGTGTATGGGGGGGAGAGAAGGAGGGTGGGGAGGAGAAGGAGGGGTGGGGTTGGGGGGGGGGAGGAGAAGGGAGGTGGGGGGGAAGAGAAGGAGGGGTGTGTGGGGAGAAGGAGAGGTGTGGGGGAGGAGGGGTGGGGGGGAGGAGAAGGAGGGGTGGGGGGAGGGAGAAGGAGGGTGTGGGGGAGGAGAAGGAGGGGTGTGGGGGGGAGAGAAGGGAGGTGTGGGGGAGGAGAAGGAGGGTGTGTGGGGGAGAGAAGGAGGGGTGTGGGGGGGAGGAGGTGAGGGTGTGGGGAGGAGAAGGAGGGTGGGGGGGGAGGAGAAGGAGGGTGTGGGGGAGGAAGGAGGTGTGTGGGGGGAGAAGAAGGAGGGTATGTGGGGGAGGAGAAGTGTGGGTATGGGGAGAAGGACGTAGAATCATCACATCCTCATAATGTTAATACTGTGATGGTCATTGGTCATCACAACAACAACAACAATAATGAAAATATCAACAATGATCATCTTATATGCAGAGGACAAACAACTACCACGAGGTTAGGTTAGGTTAGGTTAGGTCAATGTTAGGTTAGGTTAGGTCAATGTTAGGTTAGGTTAGGTCAATGTTAGGTTAGATTAGTTAGGTTAGAGTAGGTCAATGTTAAGTTAGGTCAATGTTAGGTTAGATTAGTTAGGTTAGATTAGGTCAATGTTAGGTTAGATTAGGTTAGGTAAGATGAGACAAAAAGACCTCCTACTCCAGCCTCTCCTGCACAACTTAAGGAGATAATAGAGGAGCAGCTGTGTGGAGGTGAAGCTGCACGACTCACTGGTTCAGTACTAAAGGACTGATTTACAAATGAATATAACTACAATGAAAGAATCCCCATTGTAAACTAGACACAATATATTGGTCTGTCTGAGAGTCTCTCTTTAGGTGTGGGGGAGTTGTGTGGGTAATTGTGTATGTAAATATGTTAGTGTTGGAGCAGAGGGGGGGGTGGGGTGGGGTGGGTGGGTGGGTGAGGAGGAGGGAGTGAGTGAGTGAGTGAGTGAGTGGGTGGGTGGGTGGGGGTGGGTGGGTGGAGGAGTGAGGGAGGAGGAGTGAGTGAGTGGAGTGGAGTGGAGGAGGGGTGGGTGGGTGGGTGGGTGGGTGGGTGGTGGGTGGGTGGTGGGTGGGTGGGTGGGTGAGCTAGTGGGTGGGTGGGTGGGTGGGTGGGTGGGTGGGTGGGTGGGTGGGACAGTGGTGGGTGGGTGGGTGGGGGTGGGGTGGTGGTGGGTGGGGTGGGTGAGCCAGTGGGGTGGGGTGGGGTGGGTGGGGTGGGGTGGGTGCCATAATAGCTTCACTGTCACAAAGTTAATATTATTTTTATCTTTGTCTAAGCAGTAATATAAACGTCAATGACTTTATAACAAACAACCTAAATAAATAATGTTTCGTTTCATAAATAATATTGAATGTATATATAATTTAAATTGTATATCTATAAAATAAATACAAAACCTTATGTAATCCTAAATTAATGTTCACTTTATACTGTTAATGCAAATACATAGTTTAAATAGAAGAATACGGCAATATAACCAAACACTATGGTACAGTATTCCTGCCCTACTCACCCGGCAGTGTGTAAACTGTTCAGATAACTTTAATCTGATGGCAAATTATTCATCCTCTCTGGCTGTCGACCCTTGACACCACCTTTTCCGTCTATAAATAAGCGTTTCTGAATTGTTCCCTTATATACGACATAATTAATGTACATATCGGTAGTGTGTATGTCGGGTATAACTGACCTGGTCCATTAGTGAGGAGTGTAAAATATCACAGGCATAACATTACTCTAAAACCTTCAATATGTATTATGTCTGTTATTCATATTTATATTATTACTTGTTGTTGCTATTACCTCGTGGTAGTTGTTCTTTGTCCTGCATAAGATGATCATTGTTGATATTGTTGTTGTTATGACCAATGACCATCACAGTATTGACATTATCAGGATGTGATGATTTCTTTACGTTATTCTCACACAGCCTCCGTCTGCCTCCACCCCCCCTCATACACGGTCAGCACTTTTCGAACCTCTGGTGTATCAACTTCACATTTTGGCTGATAGAGGGAGACGACTTTTGTCCTTGACTGTACAAGTAACTCACTGTCGCCCCATGTGTGTGTGTGGGCGCAAACATAACACACACACACACACAATACACACATACACACACACAATACACACATACACACCCAATGTTACAGTCACTAAGCACTTTGTCACTCATTGTTTAAAATTTTCTAGCTTGTGTTCGGGGTGAAAATATCTGGAAAAGGTCGTGTGGATTAAGGTCACGATGATTGGACGAAACATAATGACGCAACTTAATAGTAAAGGTGAAATATTGGCAATTGCATAATGCATTGGAAACCTATTTTGGAGACCATTAGTGTATTACTATTGTTGTTGTTGTGGTTTTGTTTATCATCATCATCATCATCATCATCATCATCATCATCATCATTATTATTATTCCGATCCACACAGGTTTAAAAGTTATACTCCGTGTGCGGGTGACCATCAGCTCGTGTGTGTATATGACAGCGTGAATGAGTATGGCCGTGTGCATGTACGTGTTTATGTAAGTGTACACGGCTACATTTTGAAAACACCAAATATTTACCAAGTAAAAAAGAGGTAGGGAGTACGGGGAAGGGAGGCAGGGGGGGGAGTATAGGGAGAGAGAGGGAGGGGAGGGGAGAGAAACAGGGGGGAGAGGGAGGGGAGGATGAGGGAGGGAAGGAGCGGAGGGATGGAGGAGGGCGAAGGAGCAAGGGAGAGGGAGAGTTTAAGGGAGAGAAAAGAGGATGAAGAGAGAGAGTAGTATGAGTGTAAGTATGGAGCAGAAAAGGAAGGAAGAAAAGAAGCATGAAACACAGAAGAGGAATATTAGGGGTTGATAAATATTTCCGGTTCTTTCAGTGAAATGCAAAGCATATCCACACTCTTAGTGCAATGATTGTGTTTGTGGAGAAGGGGGAGGGGGTACAAGGTAGGGGGGATAAATAAGAGGGGGAACAAGGGGGTACAAGGTACAAGGCAAAATACAAGAGGGGGGGTAACTTTCCTGATTTAAGCCCCGACTTTAACTTAAGAATTAATTTAGCCTAACTTAATGTAAAAACTAAATCAAAGTTATCATACTTAGTCTAAGTCCCTAAGCTAAAACAACTTAGGTTAGGTTAAGTTTAGTTACCTTAGGATAAGTTTATGTTACGTTAGGGTAAGATTACGTTAAATTAAGGTAAGTTAGGTATTGAATTACATTGGATTAACTTGAGTTTGGTTAAGATAGGTAAATGTTTGGGGAAACCTAATCTAACTTACCCTTGCGTAATCTCACACACCCTAAGCCTAGCCTAACCTAACCTAACCCCTACTATTATCTAACTTATGCTAACCAAACCCGGGTCTATACTTTATCAAAATTTGGGTTCGATTCCATACCTATATCAGGGGGGTTCGTGGGTTTGTTTACAGGGGGTTCGTGGGTTTGTTTACAGGAGGTTCGTGGGTTTGTTTACAGGGGGTTCGTGGGTTTGTTTACAGGGAGTTCGTGGGATTGTTTACAGGGGGGTTCATGGGTTTGTTTACAGGGGGTTCGTGGGTTTGTTTACAGGAGGTTCATGGGTTTGTTTACAGGAGGTTCGTGGGTTTGTTTATACTTGCAATTTAAAGCCACTGACGAGTAGACAAACTTAGGATCAACAACTACACTACTCCCATTAACTTAACAATGAAGTTCTACAAGTTCTCCCCAGAGTTAGCCAAACCCCTCTGCTCCACCACCAATGCTTCTCTCACACCAGTACCAGAAGACTTCATATGTGTCACCAGTACCCAAGTCAACTAGTACACAACCCAGCTTAGTGAGGGGTTGGTATTTGTCTGGGTCTATGGCGATATTGTAGGCGCCCAAAGTACCTCAACAATTCTGTAATAAGTAGACCTCCTTCTCCTCCAGTTTTCTAGATTTCAATTATCTCAACCATACGTCGCCTTCATAAACTTCGGCAGTGTTCGATTTTGTCATTTTTTACACATGTATCGACAAAGTCACTGACCCTTGGATTTGGAGCAGTTTCATTCGATGGCTAATAACAGGCTTCCATGGCGACCGATGGCCTGTCCCCAAGGCACTTTCAAGGGACAGCTCTGCTTCCTCATCCTCACCAACGATGGTTTGAGAGATACTCCCACTCGCTGGAAATGTTTCGACGACTCCACCATTAGCATTAGTGTAGAAAACTCGGCTCCAATACTACAGCGCACTCCAAAATATACGGAAAAGTCTCCAAAAATTGGTCCATCGTCAATCCATCAACCATACCAAGATCATTGTTACGCACATCAACCTCTCCTCCGACCTTATCCCACCTCCCTCCATCACATCTGGGTCCCAACACACTCCTAGGCGTCACCACAGACAACAAACTAAGCTAAAAAGTACACGTCAAATCTTCTAGCTATTGTCTCCACACCTTCAATCGTCTCCAGATCCTTGGACTCCCTGCGTCTGAGATCATGAATATTTACACAATCTTCATACTTCATAAACTAACCTTCGCTTCCCCTGCCTGGTCTTCTTCCTTAACTGATACACAACGAGAGGACCTTTAAGGAAAGTGAAGAAGAAGGCGAGCAAGATAATTCTCTCCTCTTACACCACACATCAAGAGACCCCCCATAACGCTTTCTCATCACCATCTTGATTCCATCTCTCAGTTACTACACCAACCTCAACACCGCCACCGGCTACCACCTGAGATCCCTCGTCCACGAATTGATGTTCCAACACCACAACTGTATCCAGCCCATTAGACTTCGTACTAATTGCTACAGTAACAATCCCATTCTAACCCACTGTAAATATTATCAGTGATTCCTAGATAATTACTGCGTCTCACTCACTGCGAATTCTCACTTTTGTCCTGTAACTACGCTGAAGCTCCTTGTTAAACGACCCTGACCCCATGTCACTCTTATGTGTATATACTGTATATCATTATGTACCGCTTATTTCTTTTGTATAGTATTATTACTATTATCACACACACACACACACACACACACACACACACACACACACACCAACCTCCCTGACATCAAGTTCCACCAACCACAACTTTCCCTGACTGTGTAATCCTTAACTTCCACATAACATTATAAACCTCGGTAACATAACAATACCTGCCTTACAGTTATTCTCCCACGACAAATATATAGAAAAGTAGGTGAATTATCTTTTGTACTCTTGGGCTTTACAATGTTGTATACTGTACTTTTACTGTAACGTTCTGTATTTATTTATTTATACTGAAAAAAACACTAATAGAAGTATATGGTTATTATTATTATTATTATTATTATTATTATTATTATAATTATTATTATTATTATTATTATTATTATCAGTGTTACCAATATCGCAGAAAATATCAACACACCCAGCAGCATCGCCAATAGCAAGCGGGGAGGTGATTTTGCATTTAAATTGCCACTTAATTCCTTACGCTGAGACAAGGTCAAACTTATTTTCATATTAATATTTCAAATAATGAGAAGGAAGTGAAAAATTCTCTTCCTCATTTCGTTTTGGTTCATTCACATAATATTGAAGATTATTACAGTTAAATATTAATATGACTGAGAAGCTTCTTTTTTCTTTGTAATTTAGACTCGTTGATGGTTGTGTGCTGGAGATAGGGTTACAAGAGGAAGGTCAGGTGTGTTGCAGCAAAACTAAATTAATGTAATATTGAGAAAGACAAAGTTAAAAATAAAGACGATTCTCTCTCTTTCTCTCCACACACACACACACACACACACACACACACACACACACACCGCTGCTAGTTGCGTTTTCCGGATATTAAACAGGAATATGATTTGAATTCAGCGACCATTATTAAAACACTCTGTCTCTCCGTTAAATTATTATTGTCAGGGTAAACTGTGGCCTGAGCTGGTCTGGTGGTGACTGTTGTGGTCTGTCTCTCTGTCTGTCTGTCTCTCTGTCTTGTGTCTCGATGCATCTATTGCTGGACTCCTTCACTCTGTCTGTCTGTCTGTCTGTCTGTCTGTCTGTCTCTCTGTCTGTGTCTCGATGCATCTATTGCTGGACTCCTTCACTCTGTCTGTCTGTCTGTCTGTCTGTCTAACTTTCCCAATTTCTTTTATCTATTGTTGGACTCTCTCTCTCTCTCTCTCTCTCTCTCTCTCTCTCTCTCTCCATAAGCCACCCTTCCTCCCCTCTCCTATATTCTTCATTTCCTCTTCACAAACACACCTGGAGAATGACGTAACCCAACTCACCTGACACAAATAACACCAACATTATTTATCTACCTTAGAGTCTTATTACCTTATAGAGTCTTTATTAGAAGCAGAAAGTGAGTGAGAGAAAGCTAGAGAAGAGAAAATGAAAGAAAACATAAGAGAACAAATATATGAGAGAGAGAGAGAGAGAGAGAGAGAGAGAGAGAGAGAGAATATAGAGACGAAGAGAGTAAAGAGAGAAAGATTGAGACAGGAGAGAGAGAGAGAGAGAGAGAGAGAGAGAGAGAGAGAGAGAAGAGACGAGAGAGTAGAGAGAGAGAGAGAGAAAAGAGAGAGAGAGAGAGGGGGACATCTCATCCCTTGTGTCACGCTGTTCTCCTGGGAATAAAATCTACCTCTCGATCCATTCACTTTTTACCTTTTTTATCAACAATTCTATATTTTCATCTTTTTTTTTATTATTATTCTACATTTTTATCATTTTTATTATTATTCTTGTCCTGGAAATTTAATGTTTAAGTTGTTTAATTTAGATCATATTTTTATAATTATTTTTTTTTCTTTCTGAGGCAAACTTTGTGTCTTTTAAATTTAATTTTAGTTTTTTCTTTTAGTTAGGAAGTCAATTTTTTTTAATTTGTTTCTTTAAAATAATATTAGCCTCCAGTTTTTATTTTTAGTTAAGATAAATTTTTTAAACTAATTTTAATTTTTGGAGGGTCAATTTTGTTTGTTTTTAAATTTAATCCTTGAATTAGTATCAAAATAAAAAGAAATTATTTAGATCACCTGAAGATTAACCTAACCTAACCAAACGTAGCTTAGCCTAACCTGACTTACCCTAATCTAATCTCTGAACCTAACCAACCATCATCTAAACTACAAGTCTCCTCCCTGACCTTACCTTGACCTCATAATGAAGTTAAAATGGATCCCGTAATCTCCTTTTACACCATATATCAAAAGTTATCCTTCTCTCCCTCGTTATCTCTCTCTTTTATCACCTTCTATTTATCTCGTCTCACTATTTCGACCAGCTGTGAATAAGTACCGGTTCCTTACTTTACTGTTGAGTAAGTGAAGTTGGTTGAGTTCAGTGTCCCGCCCATTTATTTTTTTTTATTTACGTTATATATTTTATTTCTTCTCTTGTTGCTTCGTTTTCTTGTTTTATGTTTATTCTCGAGGAAAATAAACAGAGCGAAAATGGTGAGAGCGAAAATGGTGAGAGAGAGAGAGAGAGAGAGAGAGAGAGAGAGAGAGAGAGAGAGTCAGTCCCCGAGGCAACATAACACACAAACTGGTCCTCCACATTCCCCACTGCTGTCTACTGTACACTGGTATTTTCTCCCTTTATCTATTGTTACTGTTACTTTTACCTGTCACTTTTACCTGTCGTTTTTACCTGTCGTTTTGGGGGCTGTTACTGTCGCTTTTGTTATTATTATTGTTGTCTTTCTCGGATTTAGGTGTCATACAATGTTTCTCTCCCGCCAGGTGTGTCATACAATGTTTCTCTCCCGCCAGGTGTGTCATACAATGTTTCTCTCCCGGCAGGTGTGTCATACAATGGTTCTCTCCCGGCAGGTGTGTCATACAATGGTTCTCTCCCGCCAGGTGTGTCATACAATGGTTCTCTCCCGCCAGGTGTGTCATACAATGGTTCTCTCCCGCCAGGTGTGTCATAATGTGGTTCTCTCCCGCCAGGTGTGTCATACAATGTTTCTCTCCCGCCAGGTGTGTCATACAATGTTTCTCTCCCGGCAGGTGTGTCATACAATGTTTCTCTCCCGGCAGGTGTGTCATACAATGTTTCTCTCCCGCCAGGTGTGTCATACAATGTTTCTCTCCCGCAGGTGTGTCATACGATGGTTCTCGGGCAGGTGTGTCAAACAATGGTTCTCGGTTCTGGCAGGAAATATATCACAGCTCTGCTAATTCACTGAGTCTGTTTAGCTTTCTTAGTGTAATTTATTGACCTCTGACCTGGTGTTCTGTATGTCTGTATGGTTGTAATTAGTGTATGTATAATATGAATACAGACATGCACGATGTGTGTAATGTGTGTGAATGAATACATGTAATTACGGCATGTATACCCTAATATTAGCAGGCATGTAAGGAGTGTTATGCATACTTGGAGATGAGTATCCATGTCTGTAAATAATCTACATATGAATAAATATAAAAATGTATCATGTAATTACCGTTTTTATACATGAATATAAACATGTATGGTCTACCCAGAAGTAATTGGGAACATGGAAGTTAATTCATTTGTGGATCGTGTTCCGAGAATTTTTTAGCCAGTGCAGTTGGCGAATTGTCCGGTATTTTGGAAGAATATATGCACATTGGATCATACAGCTCGTTAACTTAGGGTGTGGTTGTGATGTTGGCGACAGATCGTTTATTATATAACTTCCAAAAATTTACGCCTAGATGGAGCTAGAGTCGGCCAACTACGAACACGAGGGTAAACTATTATTTATGTATGTATGTATGTATGTATGTATGTATGTATGTATGTATGGTGTCCTTTAAAAGCTATTGAATGTTCGTCTTGCTTCACCTGGCTAAAATTAATACTGACGTCAATACAGGTAACAAAATACCTTCATGATATTCGCAACACACAAACATCACCTGTGGTTAGGTTACGTTAGGTTACGTTAGGTTTCGTTAGGTTTCGTTAGGTTTCGTTAGGTTTCGTTAGGTTTCGTTAGGTTACGTCAAGATATATTAGATTTTTTCTGTTTTCATACATAAATGAATATACATATACTATGGGTACATACTGTAAATATATACATATACATATATCTTGAAAATGTAGACTCGTTGTCATGTATAAGGTCTATTTAATCCTCTATTTTACCATTGGTATTTATTTCAATGTACTGACACAGTTTACCAGATCTATCACATTCCACTGTTTAATTAAGTTAATATTTATTTATTATTATTATTATTATTATTTACAAACAATAAAAAAAAGTTGTAATATTTTGAAATGTAGCAAAGGACATTTGTATTATTTCCAAACACAATGACAAACAGAATCCTCGTATTTCCAAACACAGATACAAACATTCCATTATTTCCAAACACAGATACAAACATTCCATTATTTCTAAACACAATAACATTTCCACTATTTCTAAACTCTCAAAACAGCTACAGATGACATATGTATTATTTCCAAAAACATACAACATAAATTTTTTTGTATTACCTTGTATTTCCAAACACAACGAACGTGTCAACCTCACGCATGATTCCAATCTTTTTATTTTGTGAATTTTAATGAAATTTATCATGTAAATATACTCGACCAGAGAGGGGAAGGGGAGGGGGAGAGGGGTGAGGGAAGAGGGGGGAAGGGAGAGGGAGGTAGGGGAGAAGGGAGGGGAGAAGTCACCTCAACAACTTTTACCATATTTCGATGAACCGTCAATGTGTAAAAAAAGTGAAACTCTCTCTCTCTCTCTCTCTCTCTCTCTCTCTCTCTACTAAAATGTGTTGTCGTTAGGGCGTCGCGTCGTGTCGCATGGTGTACACTCAACGCCCCAGTTTTCGACAACTCTACCGTTAACCAAATTGTTCACTGATCCCGTGTAATGTTTCCAGTAGGTGGCGTCGCGTCTCTCTACTGTATGCAAAAGTCACCTAGGGAAAAAAGTAAAATGAGGAGGGAAAGAAAAAAAAAACAGGGAAAAGTGAGGATAATGGGGGGAAAATATGGGGGAGAATGAGAGGAAAAGGGAGGAAAATGAGGGGAAAAGGGTAGGAAAAAGGCGACACATTGAAAGATAGAAAAAAAATTAATAAACAGGAAAAAATAAAAAATAGAAAACTAAAGAAGAAAAAAGTGACAATATATAAATTAAGATAAAAATAAACAAGTAGTAATAAATAATGGAGGCAAAATATAGAGCAGTAAAAAAAAATGAATAAAATATAAAATAATCAGAAAAAACATAAAAATCGAAAAAATGGGAAAAAATATAAAGTTGGGAAGAAATAAAAGATGGGAAAATATGAAGAAAGGGAAAAAAAGAAGGAAACATTAGCATCACTCGAGCAGATCCACACCCTATCCGCGAACCGTAACCATGGTAGGGTAAACTAGAGACGCCGCAATTTTTGTAGTTACCGCTGAAAACTGTCTCATGTTATCGTTTTCTTTAACCAACTTGGCGTTTATTGTATATTAATCAGGTAAACCATTCTTAAGTTAGTTTGGGAACACACACACACACACACACACACACACACACACACACACACACACACACACACACACACACACACACACACACACACACACACAAGGTTGGACAGACAGAAAAACACATATGGACAGACAGACAGAGACAGACAGACACGGACAGGCACACGTACAGACAAGGAGGCGGAGTAACGAGAAAGCAGTCCAACTAAAAAGATTGGACAAATAAACAAGAAAAAAACTAATTCTCTTATTTCCTTAATTCGTTTTCAACTCCCAAGTTTAGAAAGTTATTTACAACTGTCAGAAATAATTACATATTTTTTTCCCTCAAAATAAAAACTGATGTTTCTTACCACTAGTTGTTGTAGTGTGTGTGTGTGTGTGCATTGTGTATATATGTGTGTATGTGTGTGTGTGTGTGTGTGTGTGTGTGTGTACAGAAGAAAATCACAAAAAACAAATAAGTGTTTTACTGGCATGTGAAGTAATAATTCATGTTTATTTTTCCTACGTTGATGCCAATTGGAAAAAAAAAACCTCCTGGAAATAAAAAAATTCTAAAATAAAACCAATAATAAAATATTGAAGTAAACATCAGTCAACATCAAACGTGAAGTAAAGCAACGGAATAAATTTAATATAATCCTCTCACAGTAAACATTTTTCCTCGGCGTGGCCATGAAGCTCAGGGGGAGACCAACAGACCTTCCAGCGTGTTGTGTTTCTATTAACGCTGGTAAGGCTGGAGGGGAGGGGAGGGGGTGTTGTTGGGGAGGGGGGGTTGAGGGGGGGGAGGGTGTTGGGATGGGGGAACACAGCACTGACGAACATTAGGAACGATTTGTCAAAGTGAAAGGTTTATAAGAGCCCAGGCCCTGACAGCGTACATCCCCGAGTGTTAAGAGAGCTGTACCAACGAGCTTGATGAGCCCCTTCAGATCTTGTTCTGCAGATACATGGACAAGCAAAATAATTCCAGTGGCTGCAAAATGGCATAAGTGAGTCCTATATTCAAACAGGGACGTCGCCACTCCAAGAATAATTACAGGCCGGTGAACTTGTGTATAAAGTACTAGAGAGCATTGTAAGAGATACTTTGGCAGATCATCCACTACCAAACAATCTTGTAAAGGAATACCAGTACGGTCCTGCTTGACGCAATTACTCAAGGTGCTGGACGTGTGGCCCCAGACCCTGGAGCGTGGTGGCAATATCGACAATATATGCCTGAACTTTGCCAAGACTTCCAACAGCGTACCTCATGAAAAGTTAAAAATTAAACTGGAACGGTACGGAATTCGTGTCCGCAAGAAGTGTGTGGTGATTAATGGCACGAAATCGTCAAGCGTACTTGTGACAAGCGAGGTACCACAGACGCTATACACTCTTCCCTACAAATGTTCACGGACGATGACAAGGTAGTAGGCAGCTACCAAACAGGGAGGTACTACCGCCTGGGAAGATATTGGAAGTATAATGTATTGTCTAATGGTAGACCCTGCTGCCATATGGCATCACAAAAATTGTGAAAAAGTCCCAGGTTGATGATCTGACTAGGCCCCGATGTGGGTCATTGACCAGGTCATTGATGTGGGCTAATGCCGTAAAAAAGAAAAAGGGCAATTAAGAGCCAAACGGTCTGTGAAGAGCTACACAAAGATCTCTGTTAGCTTCAGGGGTGGTAAAAGGAACGGCTGTTAAGATTAAGCGTCACGAAATGCAAGAGAATGCACCTAAGTGATACCAACAGAAAGGAGGAGTATCATGTTCCAACGGGACAAGAAACAGTATAAACGAAGGCCAAATGTGAAAAGGACCTGGGTGTGTATGTTGACAACGAGCTAAAGTTCTCTGGCCATTGTGAGAAGATGACTCAAGTGACTAAGTGGGTCATATAAGATGGTCATTCAAGAGTGAGGTGCTTCCCCGTCTGGCGAACTGTCACCCCGTCTGGTCCCCAGGATAGGTTTGAGACTATCAGTTGATTGAAAATGTCCAAAGGAGGGCCACCAGACTGGAGCCTGCACTACGGCACCTCAGTTACCCTGAGATTAGAACGCCTGCAACTGCCTAATAGAAGTTTATACACTTCACAGGACATTATTCAGTCAAGTGTCCCTATATGGAGCTGTCGGATGCCCGCCCCAATAGAGGTCACAGCTTAAGGTTTAAGAAGCCACAAGTTCAACAAACGGTCATTGCAAAGTTTTTCGCAGTGAGAGTTGTGACGGCACCGAGGGTGAGCTCATTCAGGACCAGCCTTGACCTACACTGATGCAGGTACAGATACATCCTGGACAAAATACAAACCTCGTACTTGTCAACAGTGCGTAACAGAGACGTAACCGACCATCACCCCTGTATCACTTCACAGCTGGATGAATGTCTTCCCCCCGTATGGAAAAAGAAAATCAGTTTTATAGGCCGACACTGAACTCGACTCCCTGAACTTTCCTAAACCGTAACTCCTCTGTACATGAGTGAACTCACAGTGTCTCTAGCGTGAACCAGTGACCCTTAGGACAGGAAGTGAAAGATATACCCACTCACCCACCTAAATATACTTCAACAACACTCTACAATAACCTTCCTTGATCAATGAATATATCCATCTTACTATTCAAAATATTTCGCCCAGTCTTTAATATTTTTTCCTCTCTTATTTTACTCCGGTGTATCTTGAATAAATCACTATTATTGAGAATCTCGTCGGGGCAAGACAGACGTATTCCATTATCAGAGTGACAGCTCAGCCTACACTAGCCTGTCTTATTCATTATACACCCAGATGGCGCTTTCTTTCCTAAATAGTATATAAGGCGATCTGGCGGTGTTCATCTCTCCAACATGACGGTGTTCACTTCTCCAACATGGTGGTGTTCACTTCTCCAACATGACGGTGTTCACTTCTCCAACATGACGGTGTTCACTTCTCCAACACACATCATGCAACAACATCTGCCAGCAACTCGACAACACTGATCATGAACCGCGGAAAAACACCTGCATATTTTACCGTGTTTAATTAAGAGATCATGTCAGGGGGTTTACCTTCGAGCACCTGTGTGTGTGTGTGTCTGTCTGTCTGTGTGTGTGTGTGTGTGTGTGTGTGTGTGTGTGTGTGTGTGTGTGTGTGTGTTAATTTTGAACCCCTGAACACACCTCAGAGTTTGTAAAGGTTTGAAGTTCAAGGTTCAATATTAGCTTGACACAGTTTAAGACGCACATAAACGCTATATATACATGTCTCCTTTACACACACACACACACACACACACACACACACACAGTCTTTCCATTTTGTTCTTTACAACCAAAGCAAGAGATGTCACCTGACCTGAGTAACAACCTGACACATACTAATAATAATAATAATAATAATAATAATAATAATAATAATAATAATAATAATAATAATAATAATAATAATAAACACTACTACTAATAACAACAAGGATAAAGTCAACAAGCCACGTACAGCTGCTCGCTTACACACCAAGTCGAGACAACCAAGAGTCAACAGGCGGAAAAGAGAAGTAAGGGAAACTTTTGTGAAACATTACTGAGACAATTTGTTAGTTTTAACTTGTTTGTAGGCCTCCCTCGGTACTAGTAGGCCTCCCCTGGTACTAGTAGGTCTCCCCTGGTACTAGTAGAGACCCCTGGTACTAGGAGGGCCCCCAGGCACAAGGAGGGCCCCCCAGACTTACTGTATACGGTGGTGCTGTAGAAGGTAATGAACTGGTGTGTCTTGTTGTATATGAGAGAGAGAGAGAGAGAGAGAGAGAGAGAGAGAGAGAGAGAGAGAGAGAGAGAGAGAGAGAGAGAGAGAGAGAGATGAACACCTTAAGTAGAGATGATCACGTTAATAATCATGTTAATATTAATACCTATATCACCACCACAGTCCCCAATATACAACTGACACTGTGTTGCATTAGCGTTCAGTTAATGAGTTCCAGTTCCTAAGTTTTGGGTTATTTAATATTTTACTACGTTGTCTTAAGGTATATTAGTTACCTGACATAGTGAACAAATGACTAAATATTCCTCTAGACCTGGTGATAGAGTGTGAGTAACAATGAGTAAGAATATAGCAGATATTTAAACCCCAAAGGAAACTGTGTGAGATGTTAAGGAAACTCATTGCCACTTAAGTCAACATTAGGTGTTACTATAACGTTAATATTGTCGAGGTCGTTTGATAATATTTGTATTACTAATCACTACTCTACCGGGAATTACCTATAAAGACTTGAACAACACATTTACTTAAAAACAACTCAATTTTTATCGATAGTTTTACCTCATAAATACTCCAATTATATTCTTACATGTTCACAATAAAAGAAAATTGAGCTTTGAGTCATTTACACATATATAAAATGACTGATTCATTCATTAACTTTAATAGCCTCAGGTTGTTTACTATGAGAAGGTCGCCACATACCTCCACAGGCTACAATAGTCTGTATGTATGTATGTATGTATGTATGTATGTATGTATGTATGTATGTCCAATAATCACGTGAATGCAGCAGCAGGAACAAGAAGATAAAGTCACCTGAATATAAAGGCAACAGGAGGTAACACAAGGGCCACACGCCATCGGTAATCAATATATTTTTTGTCCATTTATTGGGAGGTGAGGTCCGTTTTGTCCTCGTTAGGGGGGGAGGAGGTTAGGGGGAGGGAGGTTAGGGGGAGGGAGGTTAGGGGGGGAGGGAGGTTAGGGGGGCAGGGGGAGTGTTAGGGGGGAGGTAGGTTAGGGGGGCAGGGAAGGTTAGGGGGGAGGGGAGGTTAGGGGAGGGAGGTTGGGGGGGCAGGGGAGGTTAGGGGGGCAGGGGAGGTTAGGGGGGGAGGGTAGGTTAGGGGAGGATGGGTTAGGGGGGAGGGGAGGTTAGGGGAGGGGAGGTTAGGGGGCAGGGGAGGTTAGGGGGCAGGGGAGGTTAGGGGAGGGGAGGTTAGGGGGAGGGTAGGTTGGGGGGGAGGGGTAGGTTAGGGGAGGGTAGGTTAGGGGAGGGGAGGTTAGGGGGGAGGGTAGGTTAGGGGGAGGGAGGTTAGGGGAGGGGAGGTTAGGGGAGGGAGGAGGGGGAGGAGGGAGGAGGTTAGGGGGAGGGAGGTTAGAGGGGAGGTTAGGGGGAGGAGGTTAGGGGAGAGGTTGGGGAGGGAGGCGGGAGGAGGTTAGGGGGCAGGAGGTTAGGGGGGCAGGGGAGGTTAGGGGAGGATGGGGAGGACAGAGGAGGTTAGGGGAGGTTAGAGAGAGGGGGAGTTGGGGAGAAGGAGAGTCTAGGAGAACGGGGAAGTTAGGGGGAGAAGAGGGGAGATTAGGGAGGAAAATAAGAGAGTTAGGGAGGATACTTCTTTATGATTTTCTTCACCATTTCGCCCTTAACACTTTCTGTATCCAACCCACTAAAAAAATAATAATATTCCTGACGAAAAAAATACGTGTCGTTTTGGGGAAGGTTAATTAAGACTACCTCATTTACAGGTGTTCAATCTATGATACATTGTTCAGGTAAATCAGTTTTCAAATAGGTGAGAAATTTATGGATAGTATTCTAATCTTTTATATCCAGTTAATGTTTGTTTGTTTTATTTGTTTTAATTTGTTGTGTTTTTAGTTATTAGTTTGTTTTGTTTTTAATTTCTCCCCTAGTAGGCACAATTCAACCTCACACCCTGTTATCATCTTTCCCATTTTCATTTCATAATTTCTCGTACCTACACACACACCTGAGATGCACTTACTAGGATTAGCAACACTCTCTCTAATGTTATTTCCATTTTCTCTGGAGTATTTTGTTTTAATTTTTTCCCTTGTTTATTTCACCTCAAGATTTATTATTTATAATGTCGCCTGGGGAGGTTAGGTTAGGTTAAGGTAGGTTAAGGTAGGGTAGTTTAGGTTAGGTTAAGGTAGGTTAAGGTAGGGTAGATTAGGTTAGGTTAAGGGAGGTTAAGGTATTTTATGTTAGAGTAAGGTAGGTTAAGGTAGGGTAGTTTAGGTTAGGTTAAGGGAGGTTAAGGAATGTTAGGTTAAGTTAGCGTTAAGGTGGTTAATGTTCACGTAAAATAAACTGGGCGTCTAATCTTCAGGTGATCCCATTTATTTCTGCGTTAAATGATGCCTCTAAGTTTACCACACCTGAAGTAGTCAAAAGGTATACGATATATATTTAGTGTTTATCTCTACATAATGTCCAGGTAACTATTATTATGTAGGGGCTAGTGTACACGTCACCATTCCTACATAATGTGTAAGTCACCATTTCCATGTAGTGTACACGTCACCATTCCTACATAATGTGTAAGTCACCATTCCCATGTAGTGTACACGTCACCATTCCTGCCTATTTGTGAAGACAGGACACAGAAGGAGACAGAGTGACCGGAACTGTACCTGACTACCTCCAACTTCACAACTATAGTCAGCCACCCAGGTACAATTGGGTGGACCTGGGGCTGTTACCTTGGATGCGAACCGGTAACCTTTAAAACTGGAGGTGAAAGATATAACCACTCGGCCACCGATCATTGTCTTTAACGTAATACAACCATCAACATTAAAACAAGTATTGTATTCCCTCCCCATGACAATAAAGTACTATTTCATCTCTCCTAACTAGAAGTATAATCATAATACTCTCTGTCCCTCCCTCACTGCTCTGGCAACTGAACATAACAAGACACACTCGTTAAAAAGAACTTAACGTAATTGACTTCATGAGAGGGGGAGTCCTATTATATTGGTGTCATCATAAGTTCTCCGTTATATGAGAGAGAGAGAGAGAGAGAGAGAGAGAGAGAGAGAGAGAGAGAGAGAGAGAGAGAGAGAGAGAGAGAGAGAGAGAGAGAGAGAGAGAGAGAGAGCAGACAACTTTAGCGCCCAAGATTGGTAATACAAAGTACCAAATCAATCATTATAGAGTGTTGTATGTTGTGGCTAGTGATTCTATTTATTCTCACTTGATATAAATTCCCCAGTAACTCAGTAATCAAATAGCTATTCGTTTACATTTACATATATCTTCATCGCGGAGTCCCGGAAAATTATACACAAGGCCAACCAAAAATATATAATAACTCCTATAGACCAGATATAATGGCTCTATAGACACCTTGTATAGTATAAGGGAAACAAAAATAAACATTGTCGCTTCATTGTAAATTCCATCATGCATTATTCAACACGTTAATAACTCATTACACACGTGACACGGAGGCCTAGGTGTTCGTGGGATAGTGGTGGTAATGAGAATTCAACGACCCAGTTAGAATTTAGATATTATTAGTAGCATTTAAAAGTCAGTCGGTCGAGGCAGTCCCATAGTCTAGAGGGTCGACTCGTTAGAGGGAGTCCCATAGTCTAGAGGGTCGACCTGTTAGAGGGAGTCCCATAGTCTAGAGGGTCGACCTGTTGAGGCAGTCCCATAGTCTAGAGGGTTGACTCGTTAGAGGAGTCCCATAGTCCAGAGGGTCGACTCGTTAGAGGCAGTCCCATAGTCTAGAGGGTTGACCGTTAGAGGCAGTCCCATAGTCTAGAGGGTCGACTCGTTAGAGGCAGTCCTAGTCTAGAGGGTCGACTCGTTAGAGGTCCCATAGTCTAGAGGGTCGACTCGTTAGAGGCAGTCCCATAGTCTAGAGGGTCGACTCGTTAGAGGAGTCCCATAGTCTAGAGGGTCGACTCGTTAGAGGCAGTCCCATAGTCTAGAGGGTCGACCTGTTAGAGGCAGTCCCATAGTCTAGAGGGTTGACCTGTTAGAGGAGTCCCATAGTCTAGAGGGTCGACCCGTTAGAGGCAGTCCCATAGTCTAGAGGTTGACTCGTTAGAGGCAGTCCCATAGTCTAGAGGGTCGACCGTTAGAGGCAGTCCCATAGTCTAGAGGGTCGACTCGTTAGAGGCAGTCCCATAGTCTAGAGGGTCGACCTGTTAGAGGCAGTCCCATAGTCTAGAGGGTCGACTCGTTAGAGGGAGTCCCATAGTCTAGAGGGTCGACTCGTTAGAGGCAGTCCCATAGTCTAGAGGGTCGACTCGTTAGAGGAGTCCCATAGTCTAGAGGGTCGACTCGTTAGAGGGAGTCCCATAGTCTATCGACTCGTTAAGGAGTCCATAGTCTAGAGTCAACCTGTTAGAGGAGTCCCATAACCTAAAGACTTCTATGTGTATGTCTATATTCAACCTGTATCTAAGTAATTAAATTAGCTGGAATTAATCTGATCAGCTGTTGTGTAAATTGTAATAAGATAGAAAAAAGGTAAGGTAATATTTACAAGAACGACAACAATGGAGAGATTAAGACATTCTCTCTCTCTACACACCCTCACCTCAGCCAAACAGACCCATTGAAACATACTACATAAAAAATCCATAAGAAAGACCTGTTTTGGACTTTTATTCCCGTCAACACATCACCACCAGCAACACCACTGATGTTGTCTACCTGTCAAACTAAGCTTTTTTTATTCTCGTTAACGTGATATTCATAAAGCTTGTCCTGTTTACAAATGTTGCTCACATATACCTGTCAGGCTGCTTTTTTTTTTTTTAGCGTTTATAAACATGATAATATTCTTTTCAAGTTATATTTTCATGGTGTAGAGGACACACACACACACACACACACACACAGACACACACACACACACACACAGTCATCCACACACAAGTAATCATGGCAGGGGAGGGGGGAGAGAAGTTCCTGAGAGCACATCTGTTGACGGCAGATGCAAGAAAAAAAATATATATGCCACAATATTTTGGGTTAAGAGGTTAGGTAAAATGTGGTTTAAAAACTTAAGTCAAGTGCTAGAATACTGTAAGGAATGTGGGGGTGATTATTAAAGATTTTTGGGTGATAGTGAAGACATAAGCTACACCACTGATGACACAAGAGGTACAGTACATTATTGTCCTAAATATGTGTACATCAAGTAACTCCACAAGGTCACGCCCCCCCTGCCAGATACACAAACAAGACCTTTAAGAAGGCCACCATCACCTCACTGGAACAATGTTGGTAAAAAAAATAACTAAAAAAAATGAGCAGACATGTTTGTTGGTGACGTCATAACGAGCAGACATGTTTCTTGGTGACGTCATAACGAGCAGACATGTTTGTTGGTGACGTCATAACGAGCAGACATGTTTGTTGGTGACGTCATAAGAACTCGTCACCTTACGTCACCTTAACACAAAATCCTGACAAAGTTTATTAAAGTTTCCACCAGAGTCGAAAATTTCTTCTCGTATAATGATCTTCGCTTCTCAAGACACTCAAGACAAACTCCAGTACACCTTGATCCCCGTGTTGTGTGTGTCCGGTGAGGCAACACTGTATTCCCGCCACACAGTCGCCATACATTACCCTCCTCTACCCTGACACCTACCCGCAGTTACCAACACACTACAGGTTAACAGATGGACCGTCCACACCATTTGTCAAGGATCGACTTGTCACTCTACCAACTAAACTACTCTGTTTTGTTGGACATAAATTAAAACAGAACCCAAACTGTGATTTATAAATATTAGTTTGTCTCTGGTATTCATTAACCAGACGACAGCGATGTAATAGTTTTTAAACGATGGTCAAAAATATAAAAACACTGGATCACGTTTATAGCCGCCGGAACTACTGAATAATGACTTTCCCGTCCTGGCAGAGTCTTGTGGCAGCTACATATGATGTCTTCTTTAAAAACAACTACACCTAACTATACGTCGGCATGGTATAGAGGAAATGGAGAGCGGTATACTGAGATCATTAGCCCAGGATATATTACAAAGTTCCTCTTACACTTTTAAAAAAATTTCAGAGACGAGAAACAAAAACTCAATACAAAATTCCAAAATCCCAACACTTGAACATCATACAACTGCACAAAAGTAACACAGGACTAAAACTCCACAAAAGCGACAACTGTTTCTGTTTTATCAATTATTAACAAGTCCCCGAGTCTTATACATCAAATATTCACCCCACTACAAGTCAATAATACATGAAACAGAATGGCTAATGACAGACTCACTTTGTAGCCAAGTTGGGATTTACTTTATATTGAAAAAGAGTTAATGTCCGATACTTTAGGTAGTTATCGGCCAGGCAGATGGTAGCTTATCAGAATTTCCGTTTGGTTAAGTGGCGTGTTGGTTAGGTTGTGGCTGTAATTAATTGTATAATCAAAAGCTACACACAAAACCTCTGTCATTAGCCATCGTCAAAAACATCTTCCTACTCACCAACCCATAGCAGACGTGGGACCCGGGAGACGACCTGGACGAAGACGTGGGTCCTGGGGAAACGTTAGATTAGATTAGATTAGGTTAGGTTAGGTTAGGTTAGGTTAGGTTAGGGTGTTTAATCATGTAAAATAAACAAAAAGACGGGGGATAGGGTGTTTAGTCAGTGGCAATAAGGGTCAATTCTCCTACGCGGACATCATGGGTGTGTGATCAGTCGGTTGCACTTCTACCTG
Source organism: Homarus americanus (assembly GCF_018991925.1). NCBI lineage: Eukaryota > Metazoa > Arthropoda > Malacostraca > Decapoda > Nephropidae > Homarus > Homarus americanus. The sequence goes on from NW_024752279.1 coordinate 219,770, forward strand.
GTACAGTGGTTGGCGTGTGTACTGAGATGTGGCAACTGTGTGTTTGTTTACAACCAAGTATATCTAACTGAAAGGCTTTAAGTAACCTCTAAACACTGATATATCCTGTTGGGTTATAGTTTACACGCAGACTGCTATACCATCACTGCCTCATTTCTGTTATAATGTACTGTGGGGAGATCTGGATGGGGAGGAGGGGGACTCTGGATGGGAGGAGGTGGGGAGACTCTCGATGGGAAGGAGGGTGGGGAGACTCTGGATGGGAGGAGGTGGGGAGACTCTGGATGGGGAGGGTGGGGAGATCTGTGGGGAGGGAGGGAGGGTGGGGAGAAGGAAAGGAGAAGTGGGGTGGGTTGGGGAGGTGGGGTCCGACTAATTACCCAAATGTACATGTAGATATACCAATGAAGTCAAATAATGGTCCTAGATGAATAAATCGGACTGCCAATCACTTCTCACTAGTATTTTTGAACAATAAAACTTAATTTAATCTGAGTTAATAGATCGAGTGCATGTACCTAACCTAACCTAATCTAATCTAACCTAACCTAACACAACACAACTCAGATTAAATTAAGTTTATCAATTTTTTTTGACTTTATGACACCAAATAATAATCGAGAAGTGATTCACAGCCCGAATTACGCTTGTACGACCATCATTTGACTTAATTGCGGCTACATTTGGCTACATTTGGGTAATTCCTCGCTCCGTCGGTACATGCACGCGATCTATTAACTCAGATTAAAGTAAGTTTTCCAATTTTTTGTGACTTTCTGACACCAAATACTAGTCGAGAAGTGAATAGCAGTCCGATTTATTCATCTAGGCCCATTATTTGACTTCATTCCGGCTATATTTGGCTACATTTGGGTAATTAGTCGGACCGCCGACACACTACAGCGGGTTTCTGTAAATGTCGATGAGCAAACATAACGTCAGGCTTACATAGTTTGCCACCTAAGGCCCGCTAGAAGACCTCTGTAGATGTGTGTGTTGGGAACTGTAGCTAGCAACAGGTATAATCTCACGTTTTCGCCCCAAGTTACACACGATAGAAGGACTCGATACTATTTTCATGTTTGTGCCTGTACATCAAAACAAAGAGCTCTGGTAACTGGCAATACATACACATTTAACCACAGAATATAACACTTTTGGTAGATAAGAACGACCTACACTCGATTATCATTTCAAACACCAATCGTCAACTACAACAATCACTTACCTGTATACTGTAGTTAGCTCAAGAGAATATAACTATCATTAAACAATAACACCGACGCTGCTTCACAGACACGCACGGACAGTTAGGAGCAGAAACGTATTTTAGTGTTGATTTAAGTTAAGACGGGAAAGCTAGCGTGACTGACTGATGACTCTTACTTGTACCTGCCAGGTAGGGGTTTATACAACGCCATCTATTATGTGTGTTCCTAGTTACAGTTCAGAGAGATGCGGTTCAATTTTCTTTTCATTTGTTACTTGTATAATATATATTCGAGGAACAAGATATCTGGTACACTTGTATGAACACTACAGAGGAAGACTGAAGTTACTTACCCAGTCTTAGTTTTACAGACACAAACATTAAAGGCGTTGAGAAATGTCTCCCGTAGTGACGGACACAGACGCAGGTTATTGACAACAGAAAACAGACACAACACCTTAAGAAAACCGGAAAAATACTGGACAGATTAAAACATAGTTATAATAAATAATAAAACTCTGGAAAGCCGCATTTAACCTTTGCTTCTACAAGTTTGAAAATTATACTAATGATCAGTTAGTTCCACGAGGCTCATTAACGTTATTAACTTACAGATTAGATAAAAGTTAACTCACTCGCATGATTATGAACTAAATTTAAATGTAAAATAAATCAAGTGTTAATTGACTCCCTCCAGGTGTTGGTAGGTCACTGTTATACTCATTATATAATTATATTATGTTACGTAATCGTTACGTATATTAATTTACCTTTTATAACAAGATGAATCGTTTGTTATTGTCTGATGTAGAGAAAGACTTAACACCATTATGCTACATACTTCTTGATGTTCCAAAATAACAAAAAACATAAATAACAACAACAATTATAAAAGAATATTTAACATTATAAATTACAAAAAATAAACTCGAGGCAAAACAATAAAACTAATTGCAATACATATATAATTATATATTTCACCGACTAATTGACTTCCAAAGGTTATTTATTTTTTATAGGTAAACAAAGAAGAAAGGTTAATTTTTATTTTATTTTATTTTTTTTTACCTTTGCGGTGTTGACGTTGTACTACACTTCAATAACTAAAATTTGTAATAAAGCGTGAAACAAGTTTAATAATTACACTTACCCATCAACAAATATTACAAATTAGTAGATAATATTTTATGTGTGTTTTGTTGCACTAGTTCGTGTCTCGTGTGATGGCTGAGGTTGAAAGACAAGACCTGTTACGGTATCACCAGAACGATGGCCACCGTTCAAGATAAAACACAGTGGCGGGTCATGGGATGCTGCTTTCATGATGGAACAACGTAACTTAAGTCGTGAATACAAAAAAAAAAAAAAAATCACCCCATCACGAAGACATATTCATACCGCCATTACAACTGTTACTACAGAATATCGCCTGGGTGTTTACCAAGCGATATACAGAGTCCGCCCACACTAATTCTACCGGAAATCATTGATAAACCTAAATAGATTTATTGACATTTACAAGAAAAATCACGTTGTAAGTCAATTGGTACATAAAATACTACCAATTTAATTTAAACGAACGCCATTTATTTTTGTTGATTGTAGCCTGATGTAACGTTTACCCCTTGACTTCTCACACTCACAGGTAAGAAACAATTATGTCTATCAACACCTGTGTATGTCTACCTGACCTGTATAATAATAATAATAATAATAATAATAATAATAATAATAATAATAATAATAATAATAACAGATAAAATGACACCCCCATGTACACACTTAACAACAGAGGCTACGAGTCTTTCACATGTATGTCATTTCCTAGTTCATAAAAATCAAATGAACACAACAACATTTTATAATTATCACCAAAAAAATTGAACTTAAACCATGGATTAATATATGACACCAAACGGTAGAAAACAGTTTCCTTTTTTTTTCCTGTTTTCACAATGTAAATTAAACATATCCATTGTCTGTCTGTCTGTCTGTCTGTCTGTCTGTCTCTACTCAAACAATCTTAATTCTATTTCAATTCTATATTAATTTATATATCCATACACCTGCCTGACCTTTGACCTTTATAGAGTAGAGGACGGGCCAAGAGGTGTGTGTTAGAAAAAGTCAATCCTGTTACTCCTCTCCCTACTCTTCTTCCTCTTCCTCTACATCTTCCTTGCTCTTTGTGATTCATTAGGTCAGTGAGTCAGTAAATCCGTGAGCTAACGAGTCAGTGAATTAAAGAGTTACTTAATCAGTGAGTCAGTGATTCAGTCAGCTAATGAGACAGTGAATTAGTAAATCGGCTAAGCAATGATTCAGTGGATAGGTGAGTCAGTGAATCAGTCAGTTATTTCACCAGTCAGTCAGTGAATCAGTCAGTTATTTCACCAGTCACAGTCGATGAATCAGTGAATCATTATATCAGTCAATGGGTGAATTAATTTATCAATCAGTAAGTGAATGTGAGAGTCAGTTAACGGGATCAGCAAGGTTAGGTTAGGTTAGGTTAGGTTAGGTTAGGTTAGGTTAAGTTTGGTTAGGTTAGGTTATGTTTACGGTAAGGTAGAGAGAGGGAACAACACACGAGGAGAGACAGACAGACAGACAGACAGACAGACAGACAGAGCAAGAGACACACCAAGAGACACAGACAGACAGACAGACAGACAGAGCAAGAGACACACCAAGAGACACAGACAGACAGACAGACAGAGCAAGAGACACACCAAGAGAGAGAGACAGACAGACAGACAGACAGAGCAAGACACACACCAAGAGAGACAGACAGACAGACAGACAGAGCAAGACACACACCAAGAGAGACAGACAGACAGACAGACAGCAAGAGAATTACCCCAGTGAGTACAGAAAATCCAATGAATACGATAAATTAACCTTTTAAGTCTACAATGTGAACGGGTACAGTGGCTGAGTCGCTACAACACAAAATTCTCGTCTTCTGGGTCGCTGGTTCGTTCCCCTGGTAGCCAATATCCTTGACGATATAAATGTGAGTTTGTACCTTATTTTGCAGTTTGGGAAGTGAAGGTGTTCGAGTGCATTGCCAGCCGCACTTCCTCCTATAGCAACAATAGAAATAAAAAATATGGCTTAATCTACAGTATGCTATATCCACTTTGCCCCTAACCAGTCGTCAGAACTATATAGAATCTAATATAGGTTTAGTGGTTAGTAATATATCCAATGGTGGTTAATAGCATAAATTTGTTGCATTATTCGGATGTACACTGTAACGTAATGTTGTTTTGACCATACTGTGATATGAATAACACACACACACACACACACACACACACACACACACACACACTGACCCTTTCGACTCTCACTGACCATCACCACGGCCTCATCTGCAAATTTGGTAAGAAGCTTCTACACCATCCCTGACACCGGCCCCTACTACCACCTGAGATCCCCTGTCCGAGAATTGCTGTTCGACACCACAACCGCATCCAGCCCATACATGCACGAACTGATCGCTATAAGAACAGCCCAGTCCCAACCATTGTAAAAATTATCAATAACATGTAATAAATCAATTATTATTCCTCCCAGTAAACACTGCTCCCTACACTGTCACTATGTTGGAAATGAACTGTAGTTTGAGCTGATCCCCATCTAAGTTACTATATGTCTTATTTGTGTCACTTATGTCACTTGTATATTATTTGTAATTCGTAACCCATTCCCCAAATATGTAACTGTATATTTTCAGCCTGCTGGCTGCCAAGCTCTTTCAATAAACCGTTAATTATTATTATTATTATTATTATTATTACACACACACACACACACACACACATAAACGAAAGCTGTCTAGATCATCCTGGAATAAGAACAGATATACCGTCCTTAGGTTAACACTGTATAACTGTGTGCTGGACTTGTGGTTCCGGGAAGAAAGAGGAATTTACCGCCCAAAAAGTTTGTTATAGGAAAAAAATAAAGTTTGTGAAGTTGGACATTTCTCTCCAAAGTCTGAAAGTGTAATTATTTTCGTCTGTCCGTCAACCTGTCTGTCTGTTTGTCTGTTTGTCCGTCCATCTGTCTGTCTGTCTGTCTGTCTGTCTGTCTGTTTGTCCGTCCATCTGTCTGTCTGTCTGTCTGTCTGTCTGTCTGTCTGTCTGTCTGTCTGTTTGTCCGTCCATCTGTCTGTCTGTCTGTCTGTCTGTCTGTCTGTCTGTCTGTCGCTTTCTTGTTTTATCTCTCTCTCTCTCTCTTACTGTGTGTGTGTGTGTGTGTGTGTGTGTGTGTGTGTGTGTGTGTGTGTGTGTGTGTGTATAGCATCACATATGTGTCCAATAAAACAACACATGAGGCGAAAAAAGACACGTGGGTGCACCATCTCACCTAGGCATCTGACAGCACCTAAGGCGACTCAGGGCCTCATGTGCACCTAATGCTCTTTCACCTAACTTAACACACACACACACACACACACACACACATACACACACACACACACACACACACACACACACACACACACACACACACAAAACACACACACACACACACGATCCAATTTCATGTTCTTGTGTTTGAGGCAGATTGATCAAAACGTTTTTAAGTGTGACAGACAGACAGACAGACAGACAGACAGACAGACAGACAGACAGACAGACAGACAGACAGACATAGACAGACTAAAATAAAAAATCACAAAAAAAGAGTCAAAGATGAAGATTAAAAAACAGATAGAAATATAAAAGAAAAAAGAAAGATATAGTGAGAGAGACCAATGACCCAGGACGTATACCTTGACGCAGAGAAGTAAATTGAACTGAGTGTAGTTGATACTTTTCCTTGCAGCAGTTCTCTCCATAAAAGTGAATATCATCAAAAACTTATATATTGGTGGCGAGATTTTTGTCTAACCTAACCTAACCTAACCTAACCTAACCTAACTTAACCTAACCTAACCTAGCATAAGTTAACCTGACCTAATCTAACTTGACCTAACCTAGCATCACCTGACCTAACCTAGAATAACCTAATGTAACCTGACATTAACCTAACTTGACCTGACCTAATTTTATACATAGATGGTGACATTTTGCATAACCTAATCTATCTTGACTTGACATGACCTGACCTAACCTAACCGAACCTAACCTAACTTGACCTGACCTGACCTATCCTAGCTGAACCTTCTCCTTAACCTAAAAAAAGCTAAAATTCCTCCCCTTAACTTAAAAAACCTAACATCCTTCCCCGTACCACAACTTGAGAGGTAAATCCCCAGGTGAGATGAGTTAGCTTTGGACAGCTAACTTGTCAGAGAGGCCATAGTGTAAATAAATTCCAGCTAAACCAAGATAACGAAGCTTTGGTGATTAGGTTAGTTTACGTTACGTTAGGTCAGATTAGATTAATTTAGGATAGCATATGATTTAGCAAAAGCGTAATTTATCTTATATGCAACCGTGAAGGATGGTCAGGTCAGCTTTCTGTACACAACAATAACAACAACAAAACCATTAACCTTTCCTGGACCCGTGATTGAACCTATGTCTCTTGATGTAAGCGTTCCAAGCACCACTAACCTATAACCTAACCTAAACACCATTAACTGAGATCCCCCCCCCCCCAAGCTGATACGGTATTGACCCCCTAACGCTGGGAGAGTAATGAGCTGGTAGACAATAGGGTGAATGTTGTGTTGTTGCAGTAATGATTGACCTCCAGTTACAGCGGCACCCACGTATCAAGTTTCAAGTTTCTTTCCTGTTGTCCAATGTAACCTAACCTAACCTACCCTAACCTAACCTAACTTAACCTAACCCAGGAATCAAATAAGCCTCCAATTAACAGAGTCTCGTTGAACTACATATAGAAGATAATGAATTCCTGAATAGAGTCGAGGATGAGAAATAATCAGATCAGAGTTGTAATGTAAAAAGGTAGAAATCTGATTGGCTACACTGCCTGGCCTGGGGGTGGGAGGGGGGGAGGCAAGGCAAGAGACCACAAATTAGGTTAGGTTAGGTTAGGTTTGGTTAGGTTAGGTTCCTAGAAAAAAAAACGCTTAACAATATTGAGAAAAAGTGACAACAAAACAATTAAAAGTTGTTAATGTTACCAGTCACAGGGTAAATAATATGTTTACTACCTCGCGTTTTATGGCTGAAGTGAATATTAATGTTGCACAAATTATACCATTACGTTACAGGATTATTTATTCATGTTGTATTAAGTTGCAAAGTTTAATGTATTATCGAATATTTATGTTTGTTTATATACAATTAAAATTATATATAAATTGTAAGTTCATATGAAATACCATGTTGCAGAGTATTATAGTATGTTGCAAATTCACTATCTATCAAGCATAATGAAATATTTATATTGCAATATATCACACACTCGATTTACCGTTGTTGCACTATCCAATACGACTGAATATTTATGTTGCACAATGTTGCAGGGTGTCGGGGGTGACGGAAGGCTTAATAGAGGCGTCATCAAGAACAGCTTACCATGGCAACTGGTTCTGTGTCAAGGTGCTGTTAGGTATTCAAATTAGAGTCCCCCCCTACCCTCACTTCACACCCCTACCCTCCCCTCACACCCCCACCCTCCCCTCATACCCCTCCCTACCCCTCTCGTACCCCCACCTCACCCCCCCCCCCTGACTGCCACTTTCTCACCAGCTGCGTTGCGAATATTGATATCGAATTGACGATCCAGTGACTGAGGGCATTTGGCGTTCCAGCTTAGTGTGTGGGTAAATGGCGACTCAGCTTACTTTCATAGGAGGTAACTTACAATATCAAAGCTTAGGTGATACATAATATAAATAACATGATAGGTATAAATACATATAATACATATTCCTATTACCACTGACACAGATCCTGAGGTGGTCCAAATGTATCCCCAAAAGACAAACACATATGACACTTGACCCTGACACATGACCTCTGATAGTGACACATGACCTCTGACATATAACACGTGACACATGACCTCTGATAGTGACACATGACCTCTGATAGTGACACATGACCTCTGATAGTGACACATGACCTCTGATAGTGACACATGACCTCTGACATATAACACGTGACACATGACCTCTGATAGTGACCTCTGACATAGTGACACATGACCTCTGATAGTGACACATGACCTCTGATAGTGACACAGACCTCTGACATATAACACGACACATGACCTCTGATAGTGACACATGACCTCTGACATATAACACGTGACACATGACCTCTGATAGTGACACATGACCTCTGATAGTGACACATGACCTCTGATAGTGACACAAGACCTGACATATGAACTATGACACATTTCCTATGACATGGAATGACACATACCGTCCGAGTAAGCGACACTAAAAATTATTATTATGACACATGGACAGAAAATCAAATGATGATATTGAGGATAAGTGCATATTACTGTTCACTGTAAAATTAGTGTGATTAAACCCCATCAGTGGTAATTACAGACCTGTAATCAAAGGACTGAAATTACCGACCAATGGGATCCTGCATATTGGTTTAAAGGTCATTGGTTCATATGTGTTTCAGGTGTGTAAGTGATGTGTTTATAAGGACGCACACACACACACACACACACACACACACACACACACACATATATATACACGTTTAATATGTATAGTGTATTGGATGGGATCGAACCTGGCTCTCTGGCGCGTATGACGAGTGTTGTACCACTGATAAATCTTCACCCTTTAACAAAATTCTTCAGGTGTTATGGCCGAGTCATTTGTATATCACCAACACTGTAACAGCCTCAAACCTGGCACTTAATACTACCTTGTTGAAGAGAAATTACTTGTTAATGGCAATACTTTTTTTTTTTTAATATATCTCTATCCGTTACTCTCAATGTAAAAGAAAACTCAAAATACCGAGAGTTTAGTCGATCCTGGAGGCCAGTGAGAGGTAAAGCAGGAGTTTATGTTGATGTATTAGAAAGTGTTAGAAAGTGCAGCTGAGAAACAACATAATAATGGCGATCTCGTCTTGTAGTGCCGCCGCGACTTTCTGGTGAGAGCCTCCGGGACAAAGAATTTCTTCCTTTGATTGCTTTCTAGTGGTCCGGACTGACGACGAGGGAGAACATTACACAGAGTGAATTTTCCATTACCTAACAATATCCGCGAGACTGTGAGAGTGGCGGGAGAAAGGGAAGAGAGGAAGGGAAGAGAGGGAAGAGATGATGAGGGGGGAAAGGAGGAAGACAGGAAGAGAAGAAGGGAAGAGAGAAATAGACGAGGAGGAATGAAAGGGATAACATTAGGGTCTGTCACAATAAGCTGAGACTAACTGTTCCTAAGAGAAGAAGCTCAGTTGTTGGTCCTCACAGTCAGCCAGGTGAAATATTTAGAGGTACTGAGCAGACTGTCAATGTTTACTGCCATGAGACCTGACAGTGGCTGGCTGACACATTAAGAAGTGAAGCGTCTTTACTCTTTCTCGTATTTATACGTGTGTGTGTGTGTGTGTGTGTTTGACAGACAGACACACAGACAAACGAGAGAGAGATTCACAAACATCCAGTGTCTGTGACCACCTGAACACACACCAAAACACACACACACACACACACACACACACACACACACACACATCTAGCTTACCTAAAATAATCATGTCATTGTTGGAGGAAGAGGCGGAGCAGATGATCGCCAGACTTTCCATCAATGCTCGTGTTGGCGTTGCTGTTCTCCTTAAAGGCCGTTCAACTCCTAAACAATCCCAGGCACAGTATGAGTTTCTGCCTCTGTGAAAGAAATATTTATTCCCTTTACATTCCGTTTTATTTTTTTTTTTTTACGTATTTTAAAATTATCAAGTTTCTTCTATTTTCTAATATGAGAAAAAACGTGAAAAATTATGACAGTAGGAAAAATTTGGCTCTATTTTTCACCATCTTTTGTCTCTTAATAAAAAACAATATTGGTTTGATTAAATTTCCTCGGGAGACGTGAAGCAGAGAGATGATGAGGAGAGGAAGATAGAGGGAGGGTAATGACGGAGGCGGGATGAGAGGAAAGAGAGGAGACAAGTGAGAGTGAAGAGAGAGAGAGAGAGAGAGAGGAGGAATGAAAAGGAATAGAGACGGAGAAGAAAAAGAGGGAAGCGAGAGGGGAAAGAGAGAAGGAACAAATAAGAGGAAGCAGTGGGCAGTAAGAGGAAAAAAAGTAAGAGAAATTAAAAAAAAAAATCCCAAATTAAACCAGAAATAATATATTCCTCTTCAATTAAATCATCTCAGACGTAACTAATAATTATTAAACAGAATCATGAAATAAATCCCTTAAAAATGATCTTAAGTCATAAATAAACACAACAAAAACATCTTGTGATAAATGTTTATATGTTTCTCTTCAAACAAATAAAAACGGGTTATGGAACAGCTTTTATATTTTTATGCTAGACAATAAAATTTAAAACTCACGAAGCAATTTTTTTTTTTAATTATCTCCGACAAATAATTTTAAAAAATCTGGTGTTGGAATAATTTGTGTATATAATTAGAATAACATAAAATAATTTACAACATAATTAAGACAGACAGAGAAGCGAAGAAATGTAATGTCCTGTTTGATGTAGTAACTCTCTCTCTAACTCTCTCTCTCTCTCTCTCTCTCTCTCTCTTTTCCATCTATCTATCTATCTATCTATAATAAATGTACCCTCTTACAGCAAATTACACTATAATAATGATTTAAAGGGACCAGACGAGTGGCTGTAACATAACACCGTCACAAAGAGAGACAGTATTATATTACTTAGCAGAGTGTAACATTATCACAGAGGAGAGGAGGAGGGAGGGGTGGTGAAGGGTCAAAAGGGGGGAGAAATGTTTACTCAGTATCGATGTAATTAGTCGTCACAGGTAAATTTACATATAATTTATCACGAGTACAACACACGTACTGCCTCTCTGATAACCTGCCACTTGACTGGTTATTATCCGCTCTACCTTAAGCGATATCAAGCCCAATAACCTATCCTTATTGGTCTGTGAGCCTCTCTGACGTCACTCCTTCCCAGCCAATAAACAGACGCCAACTCCTCAAATATTTCCCAGGTATTTTTTTTCAGGTGATTTTTTTTTCCAGGTAAATTCAGGTATTATAATTCACGAGAGATGAGAAACTTGTAGAATAAATTACCTGAAGATGTTTGAGACATTCTTAGCGTTATATTGAGGATTTGTAAACTAATGTAAGCAATAAGAGGAGGCAAGGCTGTGCTGGGATACGTATCAACAGCTCGTAAAAGTCTCTCCTGAACTTGGGTGCGTCAGGATTGTATATACACATTACTAAGTTTCCTGAAGTCATTAACTTGAAGATATAAGTCATAATATTTACCATATATTTCAATAACTTTGCCTCCAAGTTTAATTATTCGACTGACGGAACATAATACTAATGTTATTAAATAAAAAATCTGAAAAGTGGACTCCGTATTTTATCTCACGTGAAGGTTAACCACCCTAACGCTAACCTAACCTAACCTACCTTAACCTGACTCCGACATATCATTAAGGTAGCTTAATCTTCAGGAGAAATAAACTAGGGTGTCTAATCTTCAGGTGAAATAAACTAGGGTGTCTAATGCTCAGGTGATTCAATAAGACACCAAACTCAAGTGAAATCTCTCAGAAACACAAATATTTTCTGTTCCTGTAAAATAATAATATTTCCTTAAACACAAAAACAATTAGAATGTTTTTGTTAACAGATACAATGATAGTGAGGATGAAGGAAGATCATTAGTTAATCATCTAAACAATAAAACAATAGAAGATTATAATTAAGGTCATTATATCATTAGTTCTTATTCCTTAGATTATCACATTTTCTCTTATTCTTCATTTGTTTTTCTGTCATGTTTTCACCAGCATCGTCAAATGTGTTTTCCTTTACAACAATAAAGACTTAACAAGTTTCTTCAGACTCAAAAGAAGCAACAATATCACTTTAGGAGTCAGGCGAGGGAGGCATCACCCAGCAGCCCAACAGAGAGACACGGAAAACTCGGTCGGATTTTTCCCTTCAAGTAAACGTAGAATTTTCCCGTAAACTTAAGGCATCTGTATATCAATAACCAACACCGCGTGGCTGTATTAATTAAATGTGGAAACTGGATGGAAACTTAATATAACGAGTAACTTTCCAAGTATTTTTTCTTAAGAATTCAACAACATTTATTAAATATCTGTAGGCGTGGGTCGCTGGGTCGGGTCCCGCTCTTACCGCCCTCAGTATCGACGCAACACAACACACGAAATATCTGAACTTTTTGGAATTTTTCTTCGAGTTAACTTTGCCCTGAACAACAAAGTAGTTGTGTTAAGTTAGTTAGCCTGAGGAGAAGGTTGAGGCCGCCGCCGTCTCACACACAAGAGGTAACACAAACACTCTCATAGAATATTAACTCATTCACAAATAACATACAACACTTGTTTTAGCGACGAAGAATGCAAGAAATGTCAAAGCCTCACTTGATGAGTTTAAATTGGATGAAAGCAGACAGAAAATTCTCGTTCAAAAAGAAAGAAAAGTTTAAAATTAATTAGAAGAATGTGATTATGACCAGAATAAAAGTAAATTAGACTAACAATCAGACAGCTCGTTTATAAATACAACACAACGGCTGTATAAACGACGAGGAACTTAATAACATAAAAAATAAAAACGACATTCATGCACACAGCACACGTCACGCTCACGGCACACGTCACGCTCACGGCACACGTCATACCACGCACACGTCACAGCACACGTCATACGCCACGCTCACAGCACACGTCACGCTCTACGGGCACACGTCACGCCTACGGCACACACGCCACGCTCACAGCACACGTCACGCTCACGGCACACGTCACGCTCACAGCACACGCCACGCCTACGGCACACGCCGCTCACGGCACACGTCACGCTCACGGCACACGTCACGGCACACGTCACGCTCACGGCACACGTCACGCTCACGGCACACGTCACAGCACACGTCACGCTCACGGCACACGTCACGTTCCCGACTGTACAAGAGAGAACTCCCTGAGCGACTCCCTCCCCCAGGCAGTGTAAGCGAGGTAGAGAAGCTGTTTAATACACGGGCGTCAGAGCCAAGAAGACCAAGCACATGAATAACTTAATAAACCATTCACGTCATGCACCCACCTGGGAGTGTTGTAGGCGAGTGGTGGCGAGAGGTGTGAGTGGGAGTGTTGTAGGCGAGTGGTGGCGAGAGGTGTGAGTGGGAGTGTTGTAGGCGAGTGGTGGCGAGAGGTGTGAGTGGGAAGAGTTGTCTCAAGGCTTTTGCTACGATTCTTTTCACTGAAGCAAAATTTGATTTCTTGAAGAGATTTTAATTAACGAGGTGGACAGTGTCAATTTAACTCTCCAGGATGATAGCTTTAAGCTCTCATCCTCCGTAAAGGGCTTAAACTTTCGCTCTCAAGAGGTTGGAGGTCATCCTTGCGTAATTAAACTATCATCCTTCAAGGTGTTTACGTCAATTACCTGCTGCAACCTCGTTCTCTCTCTCTCTCACCTGGAAACTCAACAATATTCGTAAACAACAAACATGTCATACACCAAGGAAGAGATGTAAAATATTTTATTATTCTCTTACAGGAAAAATGTATCTTACCTGTTATCATTATCATGCCTAACGATCTTACCGTCTTGTGAGCTGCGGGGAGTCTTAGTTCCTCTTAGAATTATTTTATATTATTATTTTCATCTTAAGGTCGATGCAGTACGATAATTTGGAACGATAACGATAGCAGTTTTTTTTTTTTTAGGTTTCCTCGCCTTCCTTGTCTGCTTCTCCCTCGCCTTCCTTGTCTGTTTCTCCCTCGCTCTCCCTGTCTGCTTCTACCTCGCTCTCCCTGTCTGCTTCTACCTCGCTCTCCCTGTCTGCTTCTCCCTCGCTCTCCCTGTCTGCTTCTACCCCCCCTTAACGTAGCGCTCTTTATCTAGAATTGCTGTTAACTTGTGCATTTATTAACCTAGAACACCCCATTAAAGACATTAGTTAAGGGATGAATTGATCATAACATCAACAACCCTCCTCCATCCTCCTCTACTCCCTCCCCCCTCCATCCCTCCCCCACCTCCCCCTCCATCCTCCCTCCCTCCACCCCCTTCCTCACCCAGTCTGGGTTGATGGTTATAAACTGTGGGGCGCATAATGCAGTTTGACTCCCCTTTATTATGCAGTTTATTACCCCCACCCCCTCAAGATCACTCCCCGGGAGTAATAACTCCCAGTTGGGTCCTAGAATACCAATAGGAGTGCTAACAATACCAACAGAAGTGCCAACATTACTTCAGTAGCAGTGACAACATTACCAGCTGAAGCACCATCATTATATGTTGATTCACACAAGGTCATGGGTCATACTTGTTGACCCACACAAGGTCACGGGCCACACCTGTTGACTCACACAAGGTCATGGGTCATACTTGTTGACCCACACAAGGTCACGGGCCACACCTGTTGACTCACACAAGGTCATGGGTCATACTTGTTGACCCACACAAGGTCATGGGCCACACCTGTTGACTCACACAAGGTCATGGGTCACACCTATTGACTCACACAAGGTCATGGGTCACACCTGTTGACTCACACAAGGTCACGGGCCACACCTGTTGACTCACACAACGTCATGGGTCACACCTGTTGACTCACACAACGTCATGGGTCACACCTGTTGACTCACACAAGACGTGTTATCAATGATTGTGTCTATCTATCTTATGTCTGTATGTATGTATGTATGTATGCATGTATGTATGTATGTATGTATGTATGTATGTATGTATGTATGTATGTATGTATGTATGTATGTATGTTATGTAATGGTCAGTAAGCAAGTGGATCCGGTTTCGATCCCCGGGCAGGGTGAAACTATGGGGATTTACCTCTGTCTACCCAGCAGTAATCGGGAACCTGGTTGTTAATCGATTTGCGGATCGTGTTCCAGGGTAATGGTTAGCCAGTGCAGTTGGCGAGTTGTCCGGTCTTCTCGGACTATTCCTTGACACTGGGACAAGCTGCTCGTTAACTAAGGGTGTGGTTGTTGTGTTGGCGACAGCTTCTACACCTTAAACATATTCACGCCATTATTATCATTGCTATTATTATTATTATTATTATTATTATTATTATTATTATTATTATTATTATTATTATTATTATTTTTAAATATTATTAATTATTATGTATCAATTATTATGTATCAATCAAATTATTATTCAGAAGATATCACCTCCCTTAAAATTATAACATGTGCCCTTAAAACGATACCAAATCCCCTTAAAACGATATCAAATCCCTTTAAACGATACCGAATCCCTTTTAATGATTTCAAATCCCCTTAAGACGCCGGGTTAAGTTTCGTGTGCGGTAGTTCCTTAGTTTCTGAGCCAGATGACCCACGATAACTCTCCTGCCCTCACTGTGATGGGGGGGAGAAAAGGTGGAAGGAAGAAGAGAGGGAGGGAGAAGGGGAAGGAGGGGAGAAAAGATGAAACAGGAGGAGAAAAAGGGAGGGGGAGTGAGAAGCAAGGAGAGGAAGGAAGAAGAGGGAGAGGAGGGAGAAATGGTGAGGAAGAGAGAAGAGGTGAGAAAGAGGAGGGAGAAAAAGGAGAGAGAAGGGGAGGGAGAAGATGTGGAAGAAATAGAAGAGGGAGGGAGGGAGGGAGAAAGAGGAAGGAAGAATAGGAGGGAAAAGGCAGGGTGAGCAAAGGAAAGAGAAAATGAGAGAGGGGAAAGAGAGGGGAGGAAGCCATGCAAGGAAATAGAGGAAGGGAGTGGAGAGGGAGAGGAAAGAGGAATCGGAAGTGAGGGATAAAAGAAGAGGAGGCAATGAGGGAGAAGAGGAGGAGAAAGAGAAGGGCGAAGAGGAGGCGCGAGGAAGAGGAAAGGATAAGAGGAAGCAGGGAGAGTGAGAGGGAGAGGGAGAGAGGGAGAAAAGAAGAGTGGAGGCAAGGAAATGAGAGGAGGAAGAGGGAGGAAGTGAGGAAATGAGAGGAGGAAGAGGGAGGAAGTGAGGGAAGGAGAAGAGGAGGGAGGAAAGGAGTCAAGAGGGGGAAGAAGAAGAGGGAGACGAGGAGGTATGAATAAGAGGATGGAGGAAGAGAGGAAGAGAGAAGAGAAAGGAGTAAAGAGGGGAAGGAGGGAGAATGGAAGGGGAGAAGAGGAGGGTGAGAGGGAACACAGGAAAGGAAGGGAGAAGAGAATGGGTAGAAAAAAAAATGAGTTGAATCATAGGAGATGAAGAGGAAGGGAGGAATAAGAGGAAGGAGGAAGAGGAAACGCCACAACTCTGTATAATATCATTAACTTTATCAACGACTTGGGTCAGCCTGAGTTAAAACACACACATATTGTCCAGAGAGAGAGAGAGAGAGAGAGACTAGCTTCACTTAAGCATGACTCCATAGGTAAAATAGTTCCCCCTCAGAATGTTCCTCTTCCCTTTAAGACGTGGCTTGAAGTTGGCGACTCAGCTCATGTGAAGGACTCTTACCCCTGACTGTGGCCCATCACTCACTCTCCTTCCTTCCGGCAATGAGAGAGAGAGAGAGAGAGAGAGAGAGAGAGAGAGAGAGAGAGAGAGAGAGAGAGAGAGAGAGAGAGCGAGAGAGAGAGAGAGGAGAGAGAGAGAGAGAGAGAGAGAGAGAGAGAGAGAGAGAGAGAGAGCCATCTGACCCTTCATATATTCTCAAGACGAACAGTAATGTGGTAATGAAAGAAAACAGTAATATCTGCTATAACAACATAACCAGCGGTGGGACCAAGATATGAAGGTTAAGGGAGAGGTAAAGTTAATGTGCCGGGGAGCGGAGGGAAGGCCAGAGAGGTGAGTTAGTGTGGCTGTGTTGGTGTGGAAGTGTAGGAGGCTGCCAGAGACCGAGGAGAGGATAAAGAAGCCCAGATGTGTTAAATGAAACAATATAACACGGTTTCCTCCAGACGAAAATTAACTTTTGATAAGAGTTTAGGAAGGAAGGGGAAGGGTGGCGTCTTACACAGCACTTTATCGCCGCCGGTGATGACATTAAGAAGAAGGTAAGAGGCAGTGAAACACGGTGAAAACAATGGTGGTCTCTGATGTACAAGGCCTCGTTAAGGAAGAGACCACACCATAGTGAACAATAATGGTCCATTAGTGATTGAGGTCTTTTCCAGCTGGCCTCCTTCTGGCCGAGCAGGCAGCGTTACCTCTCCTCCTCCTGTGGTTGCCCTGACTCAAATCAACTATATACAGGCCAGGCAGTCACCAAGCTTCACAAACCCACTTATCTTGAGCACTACACCGACACTACACTGGCACTTTATATCTTGGTAAAACTTTGGTTCTGGCTCCTTGTAGACAGTGGTCAGTGGTCAGTGTGTAAGACATTAGCCTTTGATAGACACACGATGCTCAGCTCCATAAATAACCACTAAGACTCTCACATATATT